>NW_026020354.1:558383-741881 GCF_900185275.1 Solanum verrucosum
TGCGTTATGAGCTTGTGGGGACACGTTTACCCTAGTTAATCTTCTCATTCTTGATACAACCGAAATTGACTTTTGATTATTGATTACTTACTGAATTCTTACAATTTGTTTCACAAATCCCCCCCTTTTTTATTTCTTGTTTCCAGAAGTATTTGGCTAATTGAATATAATTGTTGGTTAAAGTAAAGTCTAAACCATTTTCCTTGTGGGATCGACCCCAACCTACAAGTTGGGTTCTTTACTTGATAACGATCGCTTATACTTCTTTAGGGAGGTGTAATTTGAGCGTATCAATCCCACTTTTATATTTGGCATTCGTGTCCCCTTTAAATTTAGTATGCTTTTATTAGTAAATATTTATTGCTATGATTGATTGGAACTTGATTTTACTTTTTTATTAATTCTTGCAACCACTCCCTTGGGACTCGACCCCAACCCATTCGGTTGGGTTATATTACTATTGTACGATCGTAGACACTTGAATTGGAAGTTGTATCTTGATTAGACAAATATCAGGGATCTATGGCCCACTGAGGGCTACGTGGTCCACTATGTTGGCCAGGTGTGAACAACGAGCATGCTGACGGACTGTGGTTCCTTTACCGGTGCATGAACCCATCCGTGGTTCAACAAATTTCTTGTTGTTTAGTCTGTTTCTGAAGTTTTATGATATCTCCCAATTGGGATAATTCCTCCGCAAATGGAGACTTAACAAGCTGAGTTTGGGGAAAATGGTTTGAAATCCTTTCTAGCTGACTTCTAAAAACTGATATCTAACTTAATTGAGTTCCATGGACATGAAAATATACTGAAATGCTAGAATAACTAAGGGAACAAGATACTAAGACTCAATTACTCAAGAGTAAACTGAGAGGCTGGAGAGGAACTAGTACCTCAAGTTAACATGGAATCAGCAAGAAAGAGGTGATAATACTTGGCCATTATGACTGCTTCCCCTTCCCAAGTAGCTCCCTCTAGGGACTGACTCCTCCACAAAACCTTCACTAAAGCGACTTCTTTATTTCTCAACCTCCGAATTTGACGATCAAGAATCTCAACTGGCACTTCTTCATAAGTGAGACTATATTTTACAAACACACTCTCTATTGGTACTATCAATGTCGGATCACCCACGTATTTTTTCAACAAGGAAATGTGAAAAACTAGATGAAGCACTTTTAGTTCTGTTGGTAGCTCTAACTCATAAGCCACATTATCAACCCTTTTTAGGATTCTGTAAGGACCTATATACCCGAGACTAAGTTTCCCTTTCTTGCCAAATCCCATCACCCCTTTTGAGGGTGACACTTTTAGGAAAACCCAATCATCAATTTCAAACTCCAAGTACCTTCTTCTCACATTTGAATAGGTATTCTGATGACTCTGAGCTGTTCTTATTCTATCTCTGATGAGTTGAACTTTCTCTATAGTCTCATGAACCAAATCTGGCCCAATCAAGGTTGTTTCAGCTACTTTGAACCAACTAATCGAAGACTTGCATCTACATCCATATAGTGCGTCATAACGGGCCATCTAAATATTGGAATGGAAGCTGTTATTATAGGCAAACTCTATGAGAGGTAGGTAATCATCCCAACTACCCTTGAGATCGATCACGCAAACTCTCAACATATCCTCTAAGGTCAGAATGGTACGCTCTGTCTGACCATCTCTTTGTGGATGAAATATTGTACTGAAATTTACCAGAGTAAAAGACCTTTTTGAAATAACTTCAAAAAATGGATGTAAACTGAGGACCTCAATCTAAGATGAGAGGCATGGGAACCCCATGCAACTTGACTATCTTATTGATATAAATTTTGGCGTAGTCCTTCGTTGAATCTGTAGTCTTGACTGCCAAGAAGTGAGCTGAATTAGTGACTCTGTCCACTATTACCCAAATAGAGTCACGCTATCTGCGAGTTAGAGGAAAACCCGTAATGAAGTCCATGATTATTCTTTCCCACTTCCATGTAGGAATGCTAATCTCCAGAGTCACACCTCTCGGTTTCTAATGTTCTACCTTATACTATTGACAGTTCAGACACTTAGCCATAAAATATGCGATGTCCCTCTTCATGTCGTTCCACCAATAGACTTTCCGCAGATCATAGTACATCTTACTGGCATCTGGATGAATAAAATACCTTTAGTTACGGGCTTCTGTAAGGATTTGATTCCTCAACTCAACCACATTTGGACCACATAAGCGACCGTGGTAACGAAGTACACCATGTCCCCTTTGGGAGAAAACTTCAACTTTTTGTTGATGAACTTCACCTTTCAATTGAAGTAATATAAGATCGATGTCCTATTTTTCCTTAACCTCCGCTACCAATGAATATTTTGATCCATTCTGAACTATCACACCACCATCTTACGTGTTTGTAAGGCATACTCCTAAGTGAGAAAGCTGGTGAACATCATTGGCTAACTCTTTCTTTTCTTCCTCAGCATAGGCTACACTACCCATAGATAGTTTGTTGAGAGCATTAGCCACTATATTTGACTTACCCAGATGGTAAAGCATATTCATGTCATAGTCTTTGAGGAATTCAAGCCATCTCCTCTGACGAAGATTTAACTCTTTCAGGGTGAACACATACTGAAGGCTCTTATGATCTATAAACACATCAACATGAACACCATACAAGTAGTGTCTCTAACTCTTTAGGGCAAATACTACGGCTGCAAGTTCGAGGTCATGAGTCGGGTAATTCATCTCGTGGAACTTAATCTTCATAGAGGCATAAGATATGACCTTACCTCGTTGAATCAACACACAACCTAGGCCGACCCTAGATGCATCACAATAAATACCATAACCATTTGAACCATCTAGTAGAGTCAAGACATGAGTTGTAGTCAACCTAGTCTTCAGTTCTGAGAAGCTTTTCTCACACTAATCTAACCTCTAAAACTTGACCCTTTTCTGAGTCAACTTGGTAAATAGGGAAGCTATGGATGAAAATCCTTTAACAAATCTCCTGTAATAACCGACCAAACCTAAGAAACTTTTGATATTTGTTGGAGAGGTGGGTCTGGGCCACTGTTATACAACCTCAATTTTCTGAGAATCTACTCAGATCCCTTCACTAGATACCACATGACTAAGGAAAGCTAACGACTGTAATCAAAATTCACATTTGCTAAACTTAGCGAATAACCGTCGATTTTTGAGAGTTCGAAGAACAACTTTTAGATGATTTTCATGTTCTTCTTCACCGAGAATAAATAAGGATATCATCAATAAATACGATAACAAACAAGTCTAAATATTGTTTGAACACCCTATTCATTAAGTCCATCAAAGTTGTAGGAGCGTTTGTTAGTCCAAAAGATATAACTATACCATACTGAGTTATGAAGGTTGTCTTTGGAATGTCACTATCTTTGACTCTGAGCTGATGATAGCCTGATCTGAGGTCTATCTTAGAAAAATAACTAGAACCCTGTAGTTGGTCAAACAAATGACCAATGCTAGGGATGGGAGACTTACTCTTGATTGCGACTTTGTTCAATTGACGATAGCCAATACACATTCTGAGAGAACCATCTTTCTTTTTCACGAACAACATTGGAGCACCCCATGGAGAGATACTAGGTCTTATACAACCATTATCTAAAAGGTCTTTGAACTGTTCCTTAAATTCCTTAAGCTTAGCTGGAACCATTATGTAAGGAGGAATTGAAGTAGGCTGGGTATTTGGAATGAGATTTATTCCGTAGTCGATTTCCCTTTCGGGAGGAACTTCAGGAAGATCTTCTGAGAACACTTCGGGAAACTCATTTACTACTAGGACTGACTCAAGAGTTGGGGTTTCAGAGTTTGAATCTTTAACCCGAACAAGATGGTAGATATATCCTTTGGAAATCATATTTTTGTCCTTAAGGTGAGAGATAAATCGACCTATAGGCACTAAGCTACTACCCTTCCACTCTAAGACTAGCTCATTTGGAAACTGAAACAGAACGATCCTAGTTCTACAATTGACTGAGGCACAATAGGAATGTGCCCAATCCATGACTAGAATGATATCGAAATCTACCACTTCTAACTCTACAAGGTCGATTGAGGTGACTTTCTGTGAAACTATGATAGGGCAATTTTCGTATACCCGTCTAGCTATAACTAGGTCACCAACTGGAGTAGACATTGAGAAGGGTTATGAGAGAGTTTCAGGACTGACATCGAAGTTTACGTCTATATTTGGAATGACAAAATACAATGTAACCCATGGATCTAACAATACATAAACATCTAACCAGAAGACTTGGCTAGCCTTAAGAGCATACAACCTGTTCTGTCGCTGACCACCACTTATACCAGACAAAGCACCATGCAGAGTTGGCGACCTGCTGTTTTTGATGGAGCTTTAGATTGAGCCCTATGGTCATTTGATGTTGACCCAAACTAAAAACTTACCAAAGTTTGAGGTGTTACAATATCTCCCCTTTGGGAACATTCATCCTCAAATAAGGTCACACTAAGAAAAACAGGGGTGGGAACCATCAAATTACCCCAACTCAGGGACACAACAAGCAACCGACATAAGCTTAATGTGGCAATTTGAATAATCCTTGACAGAAAGTTATTACCTCAGTTTTGAATTTCTCCGAAAGGAAAGAGATATGGGTATCTCTTCTTCATCACCCTCATTCTCCCAAGTAGCTTACTCAACAAGTTGATTTCTCCATAAGATCTTGACATATGCAACATCTTTGGTCCTCAACTTGCGAACCTGACTATCCATAACCTGAACAGACATTTCCTCATCAGGTAGGCTGTCCTTGATACCAATATTTTTCAGTAGGTATGATGACTAAAGGATCGTCCAAACACATCTTTAGCATGTATACATGGAACACCGGATGAACTATTGCTAATTATGAAGGTAGCTCCAACTCATAAGCTACATTGCCAACCCTCTTGGATATCCTATAAGGACAAATGTATCGGGATCTGAGTTTCCCCTTCTTACCAAATCTCATAACACCCTTCATGGGTGAAACCTTCAAGTAGACCCAATGATCACTACAACATTTAAGGCTTTTGGCCACCCCAACAAAGTGTGGCCAAAACTATCAAAAAATGTTGCCTTTTTTCATAGGCCACACTTTTGACTTTAGACAACGCTTTTGTAGGGGTAGCCTAAAGAGGCTTAACCTTTGACTTTAGGTTTCACTTTTAAGTGTTGCCTAATCTGCTACACTTTAAAAGCGTGGTCAATAAGGTACAATAGACATACTTTGCAATACTTCATATGGCTACACTTTTTTTCATACAACCACACTTTTTAAGCGTGACCTTCTCTTATTTATTGGCCACATTTTTGAAGCATAGCATTTTATAGATTCTCTAAAACAACACTTTAAAGTGTAGCATTTGCTAATGTCATAGGACGATTTATATAATTAATAAGCTACACAATGGACGTTCCTATGGCTACACTTTTAAAGTGAGGCAGTGTTGGATGTAAATTATTTATATGCCACAATTTCTTCTTTAGAAATTATTTTTGAATATATATTCATTGATCACATTATACATAATTTATAAATAATCTCAGGCATTTATTTAACTAATATAGTACATAATTCCAATGCACGGATTTGCAATAACGTCAAAAAATAATGTCTTGTACTACACATACATAAAAAACAATATTTTAAAGATGAGTAATTGCAATGAAATTCACAAAATCAAATGTATTCAAACTTAAATATATACTTCAAAAACACTTTCATCAATCTTGCCATTCAAATTCGATCACCCACATTTCCCTACACATTCAAAAAGAAATTAAAAATTAGAGAGAATCCCCGCTATACAAATAGAATGTAATCAGATTTCATGTTCATATGTAATAGATATCAGTGACAAGACATTAGAAAGAAACCATGTTCAAACAGAAAAATGTTAGAATCATCTGATGAACCATTGTAGAAAGAAAGCCAACAATGATTGAATCAATGCTCAAAAGGTAGATCAAGATATAAAAAATCAAAGACCAAAGAGTTGATAAAGATATGACGGATGACATTCAACCTGTCTCGAGAAGGAAGGCAATCAAAACCAAACAACCTCAAAAATCAGGCAGCAACATGCTACTGGCAGCAACATGTTACTGGCAACAACATGTAACTGGCAGCAACAAGGAAGGAAAAATGCAAGGTCATCTGATGAACCATTGTAGAAAGAAAGCCAATGATAATATAATCAATGCTCAAAAGGAAGAACAAGCTAAAAAAAATCAAAGACCAAAGAATTGATAAGGATATGATGGATGACTTTTAACCTGTCTCGAGAAGGAAGGCAATCAAAACCAAACAACCTTAGAAAATCCGGCAGCAACATGTAACTGGCAACAACAAGGAAGACAAAATGCAAGGTCATCTTATGAACCACTGAAGAAAGAAAGGCAAGCGATAATATAATCAATGCTCAAAAGGAAAAAAATTCTAAAAAAAATCAATGACCAAAGATTTGATAAGGATATGATGGATGACTTTTAACCTGTCTCGAGAAGGAAGGCAATCAAAACCAAACAACCTCAGAAATCACGCAACAACATGTTACTGGCAGTAACATGTAACTGGCAGCAACAAGGAAGGAAAAATGCAAGGTCATCTGAGGAACCATTGTAGAAACAAAGCCAGTGATAATATAATCAATGCTCAAAAGTAAGAACAAGCTAAAAAATCAAAGAACAATACTAGTGTCTCTTTTTACAAAAGGAAATGAGTGAATCATTAGTAAATTTAGCACAAGTATAAGTGGCTTTATTTATGCATACACCTAAGTCTCATTAACTGAATCAACTTCAGGAAATAATTAGTCAACTTGTCAACTATCATAGAGGAAAAAAAGGACTTCCAAAAAAACATTGGAATAGACTATAATCTAGGATTAGCCAATTATTACAGATTCACAATCCCATAATATAGTCTTCAAGAAACTAATTAGCTAACTTATTGTTCACAAAAAATGAACTAGTATTAAACTTGTTTTAACTCATAAATAAAAAGACATTTAAGTTTCTTGTGAATGTGAATAGAAAATACCTTTTGAAGAACCGAATCATGCTTTTGTTTTAGCTTATTGGTTTCCTCATCTTTTTTCAAAGAACTTGTTGTCACTGATGTACAATAGCACCTAAGTCGATCAGGCTGCTCCATTCCAAACACTGCCCTAAACGCATCATCAGCTTTTTCCCCAAAATTTTGGCAATTCTGAAGTTCAACTATTGAATAAAATTGACATCCATATTAAATGTAAGTACTGCATTCTTTCCACCTGTAATGAGTTTATGATTCATTAAGTTAACTTTAATTAACATCCCTTCCAAGCAAACTGTCAAGCGACTCAAGAATTTTAAAATAAAATTATCACCCTTTCCCAACAAATCAATAGACTTGTGATAGAGATCAAGAGCTAAAAAGATCTAACAACTTTTCCAAGCAAATAATTCAGAGACAAAGAATCGATTTATCACTGCATGCACATGAAACTGTTAAAAGATGCAGCAAAGAATTGATTTATCACTGCATGTACATGAAACTGGTAAAAGATGCAACAAGTAATACATGGAGAATTAAACCAAACTTTTGTCAAGGAAATTCATTAGAATGCATTTAACTTTGTGTTGGCAAAGGACAACATGGAACTTCCAGTTAGCCAATAGTTGTTTTATGTGCCAATCAAATTCAGAAAGTGTCAACCACCAGATCCTTTACTGTGCAGTAGCAAATGACCTTTGGTGCATGTTCTTACTATTGTTGGACTGAACTGGGCTATGCCATTCACTATTCGAGAAGCCTATGTGAGCTAGAATTCACATAAAGTAATACTAGTTACAGTCAACCTTGCTTAATGAGAAAAACGAGCTTTTTCTCGCTTTTACTGAAGTCTCGCTTCTCGCTTCTGGGATTCAAGCGCTCGCTTTTTTACCACAACTTCACTTCACTACAAAAAAGTGATACAACTTTGCTTTGCATTGCTTCTCGCTTGAAGCGAAGAAACACTCGCTTTTAATAACACTGATCAAACAAAGACACCACCCAAAATTACCAATTCATAGGTACTGACCTCGCAATCATGGATTGCATGCAACATGATATGTACCCTTAGCTACTTCTAGATTAAGGAAATCATATGTTCGAGTTTTCTTCCCGCCTGTCCCCTGCATACTATATGAAGAATTTTATAGGGTAATTGAGAAATATTAAATTGTAGCATATCTCATCCTTCATTGTTATGACACTATAGTGTATATCCTCATCCTCGATTTTCTCTCCATATGAAAGATCAAATATCACTTTAAACTTCCATAGAAAATAAGACTGGTTATTAAATATGTAATTCTAGACATAGGCTGTCAGAAGAGGAGCATGAGGAAACTAAGAGGAATATCATATACAATGGCTTGGATCTTAAGAAAAAAGAGTATAACTATAAGAGAAAAAGTAAGCAGAAGCATGACATCCTACCTCTATTTTCAAGGTATAACAACGTCATACGCAAATCGTCACATGTCATAGCAAGAGATACTAAAGCTTCTCCTAGAAAGGACACTCCCATATATATAATATGTAATGTTTCCTTTCCTATTGTTCATGTCTCACAAGTATTATTGCAGGTGTATGCATTTTTTACAACAATGTTAAACACTCTAGTACTGTTGCCCAGTTTTATAAAATTCTTTTGGCAAACCATGAATTAGTCATTATTACCAGGCAATATTGTAGTCATTTTCGTAGTCATCGGTAAACAACGTACTTAGTGACTTAGTCTTGATTGTTATGTTCTCCTTGTTTCATATAGATAGAATCCCTTCTAGTCAATCTAAGAAGGTGTAGTTTCAGAAACTAATAAAGGCGAAGCAACAAAAACATAATTCTTAAAAGATTTACATGAAACCGACATTATCATTGGCAATTTCTGCCCTAATCAGCTTATCAGTCTAATGAATAATAAATTCTCATACTTATTTAGTGATGAATGCACAGGGCAAAGAATCAACTAATGTGGGTAATAGAACTTTGAGCTAGACTCCCAAAATTAAAAAAAATCGCTCAACAAACACAACAATATCAAAATCCTTCTAAATATATAACCACACGCAAGCAATAAACCTAGATGTCATAAATTTCAACTTTTAAAGATAGAAATTTTTACTTGATAAACCCTATTCCAACAAAATCTTTTCAATGTGATGAAGCTTTAAGAAATCATCCTCTAAAGTGAAGCATTGTGTTCTGTCATTGGTGAAAAATCAGAAAATCATCAGGGATTTTCGTATGTTAGAGATGAACTATGAAATTTTGAGACCATTCTTCAATTTGCTTTGAGAAAAATCTGTACTTTATGTATTGATAAAGAAATACCTATTAATTTTGAAACCATTCTTCAATTTGCTTTGTGAAAAATTTCAGATTTGGAGCTGAGGTGTACGTTCTTCTTCTTCAATAAATTGGGATTTTTTTCTTATTTGGGCAAAGTTTTACCTAGAGTTGAAAGGTTATGTTTTATGACTTGAATTTCTTTTTTCCAAATAAAAATTGGAGCGGGCTGACTTGAAAATGTTGAAGGGAATATATTAGTTTAGTGAAAACTTTAAGGCCACGCTTCTAATGTGTTGTTTTTACAATTATAAACATAGCATACTTTAAAAGTGTGGCCATATATGTAAATAATTGTTGCCAATTATATCATAATGTAACAACGCTTATAAAGTGTAGCCTATATCATTAAAGAGTACGCTTTACAAGTGTTGCCAATATTATCGAAGCCAAAAGTTAAAAATATGGGCTACACTTTGAAAGTGTAGCCAAAACATATTTTAGGCAACACTTTACAAGCGTTGTCGAGATTTAGTGTGGCCGTAAGCCTAAAATGTTGTAGTGGATCAACCTCAAATTCTAAGTCTCTCCTCCTAACATCTGTATAAGATTTCTAACAACTTTGTGTTGTTTTCAGCCCTACCTGAATGACTTTCACTTTCTCTATGTCTTGATTCACCATGTCTGGCCCTATCAACATAGCTTCACCAACCTCAAACCAACAATTCCAACTCTAGACGCATTGCAATATGCACAACGCCTTTTGTACCCTCCGGTAGGATCAACACTAGGGTTGTAGTTAACTGGGTTTTCAATTATTGAAAGCTTTTCTCACAAGCTTCAGACCGTTGACACTTAGCTATTTTCTAATTCAACTTAGTCAAGAGGGATGAATTAGACGAAAACCCCTCGACAAACTTTCTGTAATAACCAGCCAATCCTAAGAAACTACTTATATCCATTGGAGACGTGGGTCTAGGCTAGTTCTGCACTACCTCAATCTTCTGGTTATCAACTCAAATTCCTTCACTAGATACAATGTGACCTAAGAACGCTGTGGACTCGAGACAAAATTTACACTTATAATATTTATCATACAACTCCCTGCCTTTGAGAGTTTGGAGAGCTATTCTGAGATGACTAGAATAATCCTCCTCATTTCTTGAATAAATCAATATGTCATCAATGAATTCAATCAGAAACAGGTCGAGATATGGCTTGAACACTGTATTCATAAGATCCATGAATGCTGCAGGATCATTAGTCAAACCAAAAGACATAAAAATAAATTTGTAATGACCATAACGGGTCCAGAATGCTGTCTTCAGGATTTCAGTTTCTCTTACTCTCAAGTCTCAATTGATGATATCAAGATTTAAGGTCTCTTTTAGAAAAGAAAGTGGCACTCTGAAGTTGATCAAATAGCTCATCAATTCTCGAAAGGGGATACTTATTCTTTATGGTGACCTTGTTCAACTGGCGGTAGATATACATTCTAAGGGAACCATCCTTCTTCCTCATGAATAAGACCGAAGCACCCCACGGTGATACACTAGTTTTGATTAAAACCTTATCAAGAAGGTCTCTCAACTACTCTTTTAACTCAGTTGGAGCCATTCTAGACGGCAGAATAGAGTAGGTTGAATATCAGGAAGAATGTCTATGTTGAAGTCTATTTCTCTCTCATGAGGGACTCAGGGAAGACCATCTTGAAAGACCTCTGGAGACGCACTCACAACTGAAACAGACTAAATAGCGGTGTTTTAAGACTTGAGTCATTAACTCGGACGAAGTGCAAGATGCACCTCTTAGAGACTAACTTTGTAGCCTTAAGATATGAAATGAACCGACCCTTAGACATTGTTGAACTAATCCCCCACTCTAAAACAGTCTCATTAGGACTTTGACCATACCAGTGACAACATTTGGTGAATTCTCTTTCTCTTGGAGACTGGTTATAGCATATAGACAGTTTGCTCCTATAACGACCCATCAAATGAATAGGTGAAACTAGACCCTAACATATCTGTGTTTGAGTTGGTGTGAAGTTTGAGGGTGTTTAATGTTGATCCGAGCTTTAATTGAGGGGTTTAGGGGTCAAACGTCAAGGTACGACTCCCCGAGGACCACCCTAGGGGTCCTTGAGGAGGACCCTTAGTCTTACCCCCAAGACTTCAAAGAACCATGAAAGTCACCAAAAGTTTGGTGACCTATGGAAGGGGACCACGTCCCGTAGGTCCATCCATGCCCCGTGGATGGCCTTTGTAGGTCAATCCCCCTAGTGCCAAGCTGCAGCCCCAGACCATGGACCAACAGGATGGTCAGTTAGTTGACTTACAGTCCGTGAGTCTAGGGCGTGGTTCACTGCCTGTATTGCTGTCCAAATCGGCCAAGTGGAGGGGAAACTTAGTAAATTCCTCCTTTGGTTAGTTTAGTTAATAGGCGGTTTTTATTAGTTATTTAAAGTATTTTAAGAGTACTAAAAGTATTAAACTCTACTTTTCAAGTCATTTTTTAAAATCGCAAAATAGAACCCACCTCTCTTCTCAAAAGTTCTCTCTCTAGAAACCTCCATTGGAGGTGAAGACTTCAAGCTTCCAAGGTGAAATCTTCAAGTTTTTCAAGGGATTTTCGTGGGATTCTTCCATTAAAGGTATGGTGGTCTTCATTATTTACTTATTATCTTTCAAGGATCGAATTTCAAAGTGATTTCAAATCTCCAATGTTTACCCAAAAACCCTAGATTCCAATCTATGTTTGGGTTCGATTATAAATGATTTCCAAAGGCTTTATTGCATTTATTTATGAATGAATTGTGGATATAAAAATTAATTAAGATGATTTCATCTTAGAACCCTTGTTTTTCCCCAAATTTTTAAGTTGTGATTTGTGGTTTGGATTTGATTGATTATGAAGAATGTGGGTTGTTTATGTGTATATGGATATAGAATGTCAAAATTATGTTATTGCTCTTGCCAAATTGTATTTATCTAAGGTGTGTGGGTGAATGTGATCCATGACCCATGAATAGTATGTTATGATGAAATTACATATTGAAGTAGAATTGTGCTTGATCTATTGATCCACTTGAAATGTGGAGGTCTTACTTACTATGTATATTGTGGTATTGAATTGATGGATATCTTCTTTGTACCTCTATATATGAAGGATCTATGAATGTCATAATGTAAAATATGTATGTGTGATCTAAAGGAAAGTATGATGATTGTTTAGAATGTAATTGTGTTATTGATTGAAAGCATATCCTCAATTAACACTCATGAATGATGATGATGGATGAAGGGTTTTCTTCTATGAATTATATATCTTGAATTGGTAGGCTTAGGTATCTTTTCTTGTATAATTGGAAGTAATGTGAATGAATGTATCTTGAATTGGTAGGATTCGACATTCTCTTCTTGTATAATGAATGTACCTTGACTTAATGTTTTAATGTCTTGAATTGGTAGACCTAATGTTGGTAGCCTTTCATGAATGAATGAATAGATCGATGATGAAGTATTCTAGGCTAAACCATGGATCGATAGACCTAATATTGGTGGCCATTCTTGAGTAGTCTAGGACCTAATGTATTGTCAAAACGTTGAAGCGGTAGACTTAATGTTGGTGGCCCTTTCATGTGTGAAATGATGAACCTTGTATCGATAGACCTACTGTTGGTGGCCCTTCTTGGAAAGTCACTGAGCTATCCTTAATGTACCTTGAACTGGTAAACCTAATGTTGGTGGCACTTTCATGTGTAATGTACGTTGGGTCGGTAGGCCTAATGTTGGTGGCCCTCTCGAGTACAACAATGTAATGTGAATGAACTTTTCTATGGGAATGGAGTCTAAGGACGAAGTGGATATGGTAAGATGGTGACTCTCCTAATGTTAAGTTACAGTCCAATGGACATCTTTCTTATCCCATAACTATGTGCCCACATAGGTATAACACACTTAGTTCTACCTTAGGCAAGTGGAACACCTTCCTTCGGTGTAGGGTTATATAACACAAGATTCCATGATTTAGCTCTCATGGTCTATGTAGGCTAATGTCTATTCCCATCATGTGAGATGTGCATTATGGTTTCTCGATGAGTTCTATGAACTATGGATGGTACTATGGGATGCTATCCTTGCATTGCACGAGTAGGCATTGAGAGGGTCATAGTGAGTTCTCTAAGTCTTAATGGCTAATGTATGAATGTGTCCTAAATGAAGTTGATGAAGAATGTTGACTCTTATATGCTTAAATGTAAATGATGCATGCTATACTTAGATTGTATTCATGAGTTACTTCCTTGTCATGACTTATTATATATGAATGTGCCTTGCCTATGGTGACTTCAAAGGAGTACTAAGTGTGAGTAGTAGTATGGGATGCTACTTGCACATTGCACAAGTATGACTTAGGGTTGTCTTAGGCTATGGTCCTTATTTCATGATATAGCCTATATAATGTTTTTGTCTCTTATGTATGTGTATTGTATGAAGATGAAAAGGTTGAATTGTAAATTCACTTTTGGTGACCTTAAGGTGGTACTTTAGTGTGGATGGTGGTATGGGATGCTATCCATACATTGCACAAAGTATAGCTTGATGGTTACTTGAGGTGAAGGCTAAATGTGAAGGTGAAGGGTTACATGTTGATTATGTTCTAATGTGGTTAAATGACTTGTATGTTGGTTATGTTTGAATATTATGCCTCTTATGTTTATGTTCATGAAGTTTTATCAAAATCGCATACAAGCATGACTTTAAAATAAAATGTCTGGTTTAAGCATGTTTGTGTATGGTTATCATAGTTAGTACTTAATTGTGCTAACCCCATTTTTCTTCATGTTTTTACTACAAGTGCAGGTTCCGGCAAGTGATTTCTTCTCTCTAGTGCAAGTGCTTGGATTGATATTCTTCCCAGATCAATTGGTTTGTCCTCATAGATTGAGGACACATACTTTTAGAAGTTTCTTTTATTTCATGTAATAGACAATGTTAGTCTTTTCGATTGTAAAGGTCCGCGACCCTACTTTAGTTTCACGATATTGTTTTAGATGACCATGTGAGACTTAGATTTCCGCTGTGTTTTAAATGATGTTTTGGATTGTTTGGATTTAAAGAAGGTTTAATTCTGTACTATTTCTCCTATCCAATGCAATGAAATGCTATCAGACTTGTACGAGACCCCTTTGGGGTCAAGTACGCCGTGTTGCATCCAGGGGCTAGCCTTGGGTCGTGACAAACATGGTATTAGAGTATAATATTTTGGAAATGGTTTTTAGGATTGATGTCTCACAAGCCATGTCTAGTAGAGTCTAGTACATCGTTGTGACTCGCGACACATCTATGAGCGAGAGGCTATCAGACTCTAGAAAGTTACACTTCTTTCATATTCTTGACGTCGTGCCTTAGAGTTTAGATCTATAAGTGTCCTTTTCCTAACCCTTCTCTTGTGTTTATAGGATATGAATACAAGGGCTAACCTAAGAAGGATGGAAGAGGAGATTGTGAATGAGGGAGTTCCTCCGCAAGGCCGTCAAGGTAACCAAGGTCCTCTAGGCAATCAAGGAAATCAAGTTTTAGCGGATCCCCCGGCTATGACCAATGATAAAGTTAGGTCGGCTCTTTTGATGATGGCTCAAGCCGTGACGGCTCAAGCTACTAAGGGTGTTGAGTCTAATGTGAACCCCAATGTGAGTACTATGTCTTCTAGGTTGATAGACTTTGTGAGAATGAATCCTCCGAGATTTCTAGGTTTTAAGGTGGGAGAGGATCCTCAAGAGTTTTTGGATGAATTGTATAAGATTGTCAATGCTATGGGAGTGATTTCTATTGAAAAAATGGAACTTGCCGTCTATCAATTGAAGGATTTTCCCCAAATTTGGTTTACTCAATGGAAGGCCAATAGGCCAGTTGGAGCGGGTCCCATAAAATGGGAGTTGTTTAAGGAAGCATTTCTTGGTAGGTACTTTCCCCGTGAGAAGAAGGAGGTTAAGGTAGAGTAGTTTATCAACTTTAGGCAAGGAAACATGAATGAGCAATAGTACTCCTTGAAATTTACCCAATTGTCTAAGTATGCTACGCCCTTGGTGTCTAACCCTAAAGATAAAATGAGTAGGTTTTTTACGAAGATATTCGACCTAGTTGAGGAAGAGTGTCGTACAGTGATGTTCCATGATGATATGAACATTTCTAGACTCATGGTATATGCATAATCTATTGAGGAGTCCAAAGGAGTTGAAGAGAGGTAGATCCGATGAGCAAGGTCAACCTAGGTTCAAGAACAGAGCTCCAAACCAAGATTTTTCAAGCACTCCTAAGGTTAACCAAGAGAGAGGTAGTGGACCTCCATTTACTAAATCTACTTGCCACAATTGTGGGAAGAAGCATCATGGGAAGTGCTTAGCCGGTACTAGTAGGTGCTATGGTTGTGGAAAGAACGATCACCAAGTGAAAGATTGTCCTACTCTTACGGCTAAAGGAATAGAGACTAAATAAGCTTCTCTTGATGGCCCGAATCCTAATGCTCCAAAGAGAAACCGTTTCTATGTGCTTCAAGCTAACAAGGACTAAAGGAGCTAATCCGGATGAAGGTATCGGTAAGTGATAGTTCCCTTTATTTGTAATGTTTTCATGATTATTCTAAGTGGGTTTTCTCCTAAGTGGGGGATGGTATGTTGAATAGTGAGGTTGTTGAGAGTTTTGATATCCTTATCTCTTTCCTTCTATTCTTATTCAAGCTTGAGACCAAGAGTTCCTTGTAGCTTGTTTCATGATTTGGAGTCATGTGTGAATATGTGTTTCCATGGTCTCCGTATATTATACATGTTCTAGTTGAATGCTTATTTAGATGAGAAAATGAGTTTTCATGAATTATGTTCTTCATGTTAATATGCATTTAGTATGAATTATCTCTATATGCTTCATGAGGTTAAGCGTTGAACATGCCTAAATATGCTTTTAAGAGAAATTGTATAATGTCCCTAATGATGTTATGATGTCACTACAACAAATGTGATTATCAAGGACAAATAATTTTGTCATTAATAAATCATATTTCGTCACTAACTTTGTATGGTGTGGAGTCGTTCACTTGAGATGTTTACTTGTTATTCGAAATGTTTTATTGTTATAAGATATGTTTTTACCATTGTTTTAAATTTTCTACCATTACTAAACTTATTTTACTGTTACTTAAGATATGATTATCATTAACAAAATTAAATTTCATGATTTGATAAAAACTTAAATATCATATACTATTTTGATAATGATTTGATACTCATATTTATTGTTTATAAAAAATATAAATGAGACTAGAATTTGAAGGTTCTTGTAGCTAACTACTGGTTTGTTAAATCGGATACCTTGTAATAATGATTACTGTTACAATCCTTGTAAGCGGAAAGGTGGAAAAAACATACTGTTAATATTTTTCCTTGAGTAGGGGGACCTACAAGTATATTTGACTCCCTTATGAAGGAGTCCACAGTGATACAATTCCTCAAAACCTTCCAAACATTAAATTTGATATGAAAATGTTTATTACTGATTATTGTTATGTCACGACCCGAGAGCACCCCCTAGTCGGACATGGCGTACTCGACCTCTCGGAGGTCTTATACAAGCCCTTAGCATTCATCACAACATATATCATAGAAAAATAGCGGAAAAATTAAAACTTTTACTTTGAAAGTTCAATTTTCCTTCATATATGAAAATTAGAAACTAACTTTGTCTCAACATGCAATCTAGACATAGGAGTATAGAAATTGGGACTTAGCCCTTACACCAATAGGAAGTCTAGAATAGGAAAATACAACAATGTCTTTCAATATAAGCAAAAGACTAAAAAGCTAGAACATAGGGGTCTTGTCCTCGGACTTGAGGACTCACACACTTGGCGAAGCAAATCCAAGTATCTTGAGAAATAGCCTTGAATCTCCTCAAATGCCCGAACCTACATTGTTTGGGAAAAGGGAAGAAAATATGGGTTAGTACAACACACGTACTAAGTATGGCTACTATGCATAAAACCATTAAAACATGCATAAAGGCCATTTTAGTTAAAGACATGCTTTTTTCAAGTAAAAACCCATTATGCACATAGTTAAGGGATAAGGAGATTGTTACTAGAAACCCAGACTTGCTAAACGTAAAAGGAACCCATGTGGGAGGCTGGACTTGCTAAACATAAAAGCCTCCCTCTCATTTACATGCCCTTTTGGTTCTAAGCACCTATTCCCTTTAGTAATCATCTTTAGTCATTACATAAGTTCACATTAGCCTTTACTAGACTATCATGTAAACATCTTATCATAATAGCTTCATAAGTGAGAATAATCCTTTCACTTTAGAAACACTAGCAAGTGAGTAAACCTTTCACTTTAACATTACATTATAATCATGAGAACTACCTTTCAATCATATAACCATCATACCATCACATACATACATGCTTCATAGCTAATTCAAGTGTATAGGGTTAAGGATGAGGAAACCATGTCATCAACATCACAACAACACAATAGATATAGCATCATTACTATCTAAGTAATTCATCTTTCATACATGAGTTCCATGAAGAACCAACATTCATACCTTCTTGCCCTTCATGGGACTTAAATACTTCAATCACCCAACAATGCATAACCATCACATAATATAAGGTAATTCATGAAGTAATAACATAACTAACATCACTATAATCAATTGATATAATCATCATCTTCAACCAATCTACCACATCAAATCCATGATTTATGAAATGGGGGAAGAATATGGGTCTATGAGGATTTCAAGTGAAAAACAACAATTAGTCATCATTATACACATAATCAACCCTAACTAATCATATTTAGTCACAATTGATTCATAAAATTCGTTTTAGAAAGAGACCCATGTGTAGGAGTAAAACCCTAGCTTTTTGGGGAACTTTAGAAAGCTTAATTTGAGAGGACCTCTTGGGGAAAGGATTCCCAAGAGTGGAAAGGAACCATACCTTGTTAATATTCAAAGTATTATAGAGAAAAGATCAGTTCTTGAGCCCTACTTGAAGCTTTGACCTTCTTCAATGGAGTCTTGAGTTGACAGAGTTTATGATTTGATTTAGTGTGTTCAGTTAGAATGACTTAGGTTAATGGGGTTGGGGTATTATAGTTAGGTAATTAAATCACTAACCAACCCCCTTAACCCCTAGTTAAATAACTAACTCGAAAGTCAACTCCCAACTAATAACTAAAAAGCTGAAAACTGGCAGCATCTACGTTGGCCATCCACGGACCGTCAATTGATATCAATGGTCCATGGTTTGGGTCTGGGAGTGTAAATGTTGCACGTCTCTAAAAAAACTAAGTATGGACTGATGTTCATGATTGACGGGGTGTCAATGGCCATCCGTAGGTCACCTCCAAAAAGCTGTTTTCTTGCAACTGTTTGGGGGACTCTTTTGGGGGTCTAGTATCCAAACGATTCCATGGTTTAGTTTAGGGTCTTTTTAGCTTGAAAGGGTCATTAACTAACTAACTAAACAACCTCATAAAAGCTTAATCAATAAATCAACTAAACTACAAAACACAAACCTAAAACTAGAGGGCTGGAAAGTTGGCAGCACATACGCTTGCCCATCCACGGACCGTGGATGGGTTCACGTGGCGTGGACTGCCTTCATGGTTCTTGACTGAGGCTTCCCTGTTGTAGGGAACCAAGTCTTAATGCAGGCCTTATCCACGAACCCAATCCACGGGGCGGGGATCAATTGACGGCTCGTCAATGGCCTTCGTAGGCCAAGCTGTTTGACAGCTTTTGGCCAAACACTTGGGTCCTCCTCAAGGACCCCTTGGGTGGTCCTTGTGGGTCGTACCCGGACGTTTTGACTTTAAAAATATTATTTTACCTATTTAAAACCTTTTTACAAGATTAGACCATCATACGACGCTCCTAAGCCTTCCCAAGGCCTAAGAACACCTACTAGTTCAATTTCTCTAGTTTTCGGACGTCATGGTCGTTTCTTGACGTTTAGACTCTAATTCTTCCAAACTAAGTTAATTACATTAGTTTAGGTCTAGAAACATCATTTTAACTATTTTTAAGTCATTAATCATAAATTAAGGCTCTAGCTTAGGTCATTGGATTTTCGGGGTGTTTCATGTTATCATTTATAAAAAGGGCATTTCATGATATCTTCTAATTATCTTATTAACATGTTTTTGACTTTTGTTTATTAGAAATGTTGTAGTTAACTGTTATAACTCATTGAGCTAGTGATTTACTCCCCATTTTTTTTTGTTACACAGATCACATGTGACGTCGACAAGACTTTAGCTATAGTGTACGAGTTGACAAATCTATAGTTCACGGGGATTGCTTTGTGTGGACAAGAAGTTATTTATTTACTACCGCCCTTTTCTTTTGAACTCTTAGAGTCGCTTTGTTAATCATTTCACTAGTGTCATGCGTTATTTTTCATTATTGGAAACTTGAAATAGTATTAGACTTCTTTTCGTATTTGGAGATGGATTTAGTATTATTATATTGTTGATGCATGTTATGGCTTTTTTTAGCGATATTGGTTGGATATGTTATTGATTTTTGAGACAGGAATTTTTTTTCTATAGGCCCAAAAACAGTGGAAACTTTGTCCAATTTTTTGTAAATTTTCGTTAAGGCTTGCCTTTAGCATCCCACCATTTAACATCGGTCATGATCCTAAATTGAATTGTAACACAAGTCATGCAACTAATGAATGTATATCATCCATGGACACAAGAAGGTCATTTGTGTGTAGTAATCTTAAGGAAATCATTAAAATATTTTATAATTGGATTAGATATTATGACAATGTGATTTTGCGGTTTA
Organism: Solanum verrucosum; assembly: GCF_900185275.1. Lineage (NCBI taxonomy): Eukaryota > Viridiplantae > Streptophyta > Magnoliopsida > Solanales > Solanaceae > Solanum > Solanum verrucosum. The sequence goes on from NW_026020354.1 coordinate 578,582, forward strand.
ATAAATATTAGAATGGTTGGAGTGAATATTGTGTTTGAATTTAGTTTGTAAGACTAAAGATAATGCTTTGGGATGATACACTTAATAAAATATGGTGAAATTTTATTTTTAATAGGTATTTTTTATTTTTTTATGACGTATACATGTTAATTATAATAGTTGCTAAATGGCACAAATTGATTGTGGCTATACTTATTGTGGGAGTTCTACAAACTATCGTAACAATAAGTTGTGGGTATTACTATTCACTGACCTTTTTAGTGCATTATAAAAATTAATGGTTTTCGTTTTTATTTTATTGTAATACAACTTAAAAATATGCATATGATTTTTATTAGCTGCAATTGTTCCAACGGATCTTGATATATATCTTTTCATTGAGTTCTTTTGTTGGACGTGTAAATGACAAACTATTTGAAAACTTGATAGTTTTGAAAGATTTATTTGTATTTTCTTAAAATTCAAATTATCTTAATGGTGTTTTAACATTTGATTTTTTTTTGTTATGAGATATAGTCAATATCGCTTGTTGCATTGAAATATGGTCTAGTATTTTAGAAAAAATATTATGCTTGTGTGGTTCTTAGTATATAATCATTCTCTAAAATATTTTTGTGTTGGTTAAAAGGTTCTTTAAAATTAATGATGTTATAATTTAATAACTGTGAATCTTTTCTCGTAGTCCATAATTGCACTATTCCACTTGGAAATTTAGGTTGTAGCAATTTGAACATATATTTTTTTGTGACAATTTTTTTTTGTAACTAAATTGTAGGTTAAATAGAGACTAATATGATTGTCACTAATTGTTTGAACTATTAGTGACAAAAATAACGGTCACAATTGAATATAACATTTTGTGGCTAAAGTTTACTATGATTAACTACAAATTCTAGTTCGTCACCTATTGTCAATATATTTTTCTAACAAAGTTTTTCATATCTAAAATCTAACTAATTTTAGGACAAAAAATGATTTGTCACTAATGAATCAATATATATTTTCATGACGAAAAAAAATTGTATCTAAAATTTATCTAGTTTTAGGACAAAAAATGATTTGTCACTAATATATTAATGTACTTTTTGCGACAAAATTTTTTTGTATACAAAATTTAACTAATTTTAGGACAAAAATGGTTTGTCTTTGATGTGTCAATATATTTTTTGTGACAAAAAAATTTCGTATTCAAAATTTCCCTAAATTAGGGACAAAAAATGATTTGTCACTAATTGAGAATATCATTAATGACAAAATAATGTGTCACCGATGACTTCAAATTCGTGGCTAATAGTACTCAACAAATGGCGCCAATTTACTTTTTGGTGGGAAACTCAATTGGACAAAACTTTGCCACGAATTTTTGTGTTACGTCACTAATAATATAAGCCTCATGTATTTAACCACAAAAATTATTTTTTGTCACTAAAAGTGAACAATTAGTGACAAATTTCATGTCGTAGCTAAAAATTTCGTAGCTATATATCACATTTGTTGTAGTGTGTGCATGGTATGAGTTGATGAAGGTAATTACTCTAATGTAATGAAAAATGTTGAAGTTTGATGCATAATGAGTTTGTAGATGTAGTTCCTACCTTCTTGTTTTGCTATGAGTTTTTTTTTTGATGTGGAGTTGATGTTTCCTCCTAGTTTTGTGCATTTTTGATGATTTTGTAGCCATGACGGGAAGCTAGTCTTGAGTTGTTAACCCCTTAATATGTTTTAAGTGTAATTTCAGGACAAATGTTCCTAAGTGGGGAATAATGTAAGGACCCGTAAAACGAATAGGTACAATTAGAGCCTTACATGTGTGTGTTTGAGTTGGTGTGAGGTGTAAGGGTGTTTAATGTTGTTCCGAGCTTTGGTTGAGGGGTTTAGGGGTCAAACGTCAAGGTACGACTCCCCAAGGACCCTTAGTCTAACCCCCAAGATCCTAAAGAACCATGAAAGTCACCAAAAGTTTGGTGACCTACGGGTGGGGACCACGCCATGTAGGTCCATCCACGCCCCAATGATTGCCTCCATAGGTCAAGCCCCATATTTCCAAGATGCATCCTGAAATGACCCAAAAAGTTCTTAAAAATGTGCTTCGGAAGTTACCGAAAACTTGTTTAGCTATATATAAAAAAAAAAAAAAATCCGTTTCGTTTTTCGAAAATCCGACTTCATATTCTTGTTTAGGGGGTCAAATTGAGTGGGAAATGGGTCTAACCCAAATTTTAGAGCAACCGTATCAAAATCCGAAATTTCCAAGTGAAGCCTTTTTCGAGGGTCTACTTTAGAGGGTCATATCTCCTAGCACACAAATTATTGGGTGGCCAATAACATATCCATGGAAAGCCCTTTGAGTTAGCTACCTAACGCACTTCGTTTCACCTCATTCGGAGTTCGGACGAAGAAGTTATGCCCATTTTCGTAAAATCTGTCCGACAGAAAAGGCAATTTCCAGTGAGCGTTTTTACTGTTCACCCGCCTCATTTTTTTTTCTAAGTGTTGGACCATTTTTCCAAAGGGCATATGTTATTTCCTATATACCATTAGTTAAATTCCCATCTCTAAAACATTTCCCAAAACACCTCTCCCATACTTAGACACATTTTCTCTCAAGTTCTCTCAAGAACCCTAATCCAAAACCTTCCTCAAGATTGAAGAGACTCTTGCTCCAAGTTCCAAGCTTCCATTGAAGACACTCTCAAGACCTTCATAAAAACTCAAGGTATGTGGTGTTGAACTCATGGGTCCTTCCACCCATAGTGCCTAGACTCTATTCTACTCACTAATTCATGGTTTAAGTTAAGATTCATAAATTAATCTTGTTCTTTGTAATAATTTCCTGCACATTGAATTTTAAACATGAAAAGTGATTGTTTTGAGCATGTTGTGACTCTAGAACTTGAACCTAAATTTGGAATGGATGTGGAGATTTTCATGTGGTATTGTGGGTGTTAAAAAGGTGTTGTTGTAGGTTGTTCACTGGTTTGGCTGCATAATTACTACCCTATTTTCCATGCTCTTTGATTCCATTACATGCCTTCAAGGTGTTTGACAAAATGTCCAACTATGGAGAATTGATGAATCGATGCTTTAAAGCTTGAGTTATGAGATGTATGGAAATCCAGAGATGTGTTGATGACAAACTAAGCTTGTGTATATGTTCATTCCATACGTGAGATTGCATTAGAGCCTAATGGGAATTTCCTATATAAAGTGTTGCATGACCATGCCCGGTCCGGGGGAAAAGAACCGGACAACCATGTGAGAGGTTTATATATCACCACCTAGGATGCTTGGGGTGTGACCAACATCAACCATGTGAGAGGTTTATATCTCACCACCTAGGATGCTTGGGGTGTGACCAACATCAACCATGTGAGGGGTTTATACCTTGCCACCAGGGTGTCCGGGTGTGAACGGCATCCCCCATCCTAAGTTGGGGTTATAGATTGGTTGGATCATGCATACACATATGATATCTACTATTAGTATAGATTTACTTAAACATGTTTTGACTTCACTTTGATCATGCATCCTCATATTGTTATTCATAATGCCTATGAAACTATTTCTTGTATTTCGATTGTGTCCTTGTCTATTGTTGTATTGCACCCCGCATACTTAGTACATTCCAAGTACTAACGCATATTTTGCCTACATGATGTCACCATGTAGGGACCGGAGCTACTCTTGATCCTTCTCTCCGTTCACGTAGCTAGTACGGTGCTTATTCGAGTTGTTGGTGAGTCCTCAATGATTCGAGGGCTATGTTATGTTTCCTACTCCTATGTTTTGAGACTTTAGCTTGCAATTGTATTTTGACTATGAGGGGAGCCGGTAGTATGTCATGGCCCCGTCCTATCTATGTATGTAGAGGTGTGCGTTAGACAAGTATTTTGTAAATGAGCTTGACTCTTGTTCTATGATGTCATTTTGAAATGGTTTGCCCTTAGTCCCTATTTCCCGTTAATTAATGTTGAATGTACTTCCGCGACCGATGAAGTGTGATGACAAGTTTGAGAGGCTTGTTTGGGGTTCCTCATTCGCCATGTCACGTCTATGCCCTAGGTTTGGGTCGTGACACATCCCTATACCATGGACCAACATGACGGTCCAATAGTGGACTCACGGTCCGTGAGTCTAGGGTGTGGTTTGTTGCCTGTGTTGCTGTCCAAATCGGCCAAGTGGAGGGGAAACTTAGTAAATTCCTCCTTTGGTTAGTTTAGTTAACAGACGGTTTTTATTGGTTATTTAAAGTATTTTAAGAGTACTATAAGCATTAAACTCTATTTTTCAAGTCATTCTTCAAAATCACAAAATAGAACCCACCTCTCTTCTCAAAAGTTCTCTCTCTAGAAACCTCCATTGGAGGTGAAGACTTCAAGCTTCCAAGGTAAAATAATCAAGTGTTTCAAGGGATTTTCGTGGGATTCTTCCATTAAAGATATGGTGGTCTTCATCCTTTATTTATTATCTTTCAAGGATCCAATTTCAAAGTGATTTCAAAAGGTTTCATTTTCCTAGTTGACTTTGTGATTTTGGATTGCTAAGTGGATTTTGAGGTTCCCATAATTTTGGGAAGGCCATTTCTAGCCACTAGCAAAGCTCCGATGTAGAAAATGGGGAGTTAAAATTTGGATCAAATAATGAAGAGGTGAAATTTAAAGTGTGTCGGTCAATGAAGGAGCCACACGATATAAGTGTGTTGTCTGCGATCGATGTTGTTGAAGAGGGTGACATAGAAGCATCCATAGAGGAAAGATATTTTGTAGAGACACTGACCATTGTGATAAGGAACTTCAATGAAGTCTTCTGAGTTGATTATGTAGAGACTCTACATGCACTACAAGGCATAGAGTCACTTTCATAATCCCCCAAAGTTAGACTTGGACCTGAAAAATAGGTGAAGTCCTCCAGCTAAACCATCCATCGAGGAACCACATATGCTTAAGTTTAAGCAGTTGCCTAGCCAGTTAAGGTATGTCCTTTTTGGTGAACATACCACTTTGCATGTTAATTTGGCTGCAGATCTTAATGAGGAACAAGTGAAATCAGTGGTGAAGGTATTAAAGAGGTTAAAATATGCAATTGGTTGGACAATTACTGATACCATTGGGATACCTCCAAGTATCTGCACTCAAAAAATTCAGCTTGTGGAAGGTTGTTGTCCGAGTATAGAGGACCAGATGAAGCTGAACCCACCGATGCAAGAGTTGGTAAAGAAAGAAATTATCAAGTGGCTGGATGCAGGGGTGATGTACTCCATTTTTTATAGTCATTGGGTTTGCCTAGTGCAATGTTTGCCCAAGAAGGGTGGTATGACAATTGTGGAAAATGCAAAGAATAAGCTGATTCCACAAAGGCCAATTATAGGTTGGCGAGTGTGCATGGACCATCAGAAGTTAAATAAATGGGACTTGAAAGACCATTTCCCAATGCCTTTTATGGACCAGATGTTAGATAGGTTGGGAGGGAAAGGTTGGTACTGTTTCTTAGATAGATACTCTAGTTATAATCAGATATCAATTGCTATAGAAGACCATGACAAAACCATAAACATGTCCCTATTGCACTTTTGCATCCAAGCGCATGCCATTTGGATTGTGTAATGCACCAACAACTTTTCAGAGGTGTATGATGTCCATCTTTTCAGATATGGTTGAGGACACTTTGGAAGTGTTAATGGATGACTTATCTGTGGTAGGTCACACTTTTGATGACTGTTTGTTCAATATTAGTAGGCACTACAGAGGTGTGAAGAGGAAAAACTGGTGCTAAACTGGGAAAAATACCACTCCATGGTAAAAGAAGGCATAGTCCTAGGCCATAAGGTGTCTGAGAAGGGTTTGGAGGTGGATAGGGCAAATATTTTGGAGATCGAAAAACTACCCCCCACCTATCACAGTTAAAGGGATTTGGAGTTTCTTAGGTCATGCAGGGTTCTATCAATGCTTCTTCAAAGTCTTTTCGAAAAGTGCACATCCTTTGTGTATAACTTGTTAGAAAATTAGGTGAAGTTCACTTTTAATGAATCATGCACCAAAGCTATCGAGTGTTCGAAAGCTAAATTGACCTCTGCCCCAATGAATATTGGTCCTGATTGGTCGGAACCGTTAGAATTTATGTCTGATGCAAGCGGTGTTGCCTTAGAGGCTGTGATAGGGCAGAAGCAAAATAAGATCTTTCACCATATTTACTATGCAAGCAAGGCGCTGAATGGAGCACAAAGAAACTACATAGTTACTGAGAAGGAGTCGCTTATAGTAGTGTATGATTCCGAGAATGTTTACCAAGAAAGCTCCCCCAAGTTCTGTTTTGAGCAAAACTCAAAAGCCCTAATGCTTAATCACACCAACTTCAAATGGAACCCTGAAAACCTAAATCAATCCTTAGTTCATACCAAAATGACCCTTCCAGAGCTGATGGAACTGACAAAATTCTGATCCGACAATAGAATCTCCAAATGTTGACTAAAGTCAATTCCTATAAGCTTAAAGATTCCAAAACTCAAAACTTGCACCAAACTCAACCGAACACCTTAGGGAGCGTTCTACCCAACTCAACACCACACACAAGCTATACAAAAGATACGGGAAGGGGAAAACAGGAAAAGCACACAGAAACATAAAAATGACCCCATTGGTCATTACAATAAAACACATCGAAAGCATTTCCTCAAAGAACTGAATAGTCCTCTTAGGCTGACCTTCAGTCCAAGGGTATAAAGTTTTATTAGGCTCAACTTAGCTAACCAAATCTCTTTGAATAGACCTCCCGAAATACAAAGTAAACACCATAATCTGGAATGATAGAAACCGACATGGCATGCAAATTGACAATCTCCTGAATGTAAATGAGAGCATACCTCTCTGAACTGTAGGCAGTCTGAATCGGTAGAAAATGACTAGCCTTGGTCATGATTAACGATGACCCAAATAACGTAAAAAATCTTAAAAGTATGTGGCAAGACCCCCACGAAGTCCATAACTATCCGCACTAACTTCCACTCTCGAATGGTTAGGTAATGGGTCAAACCACCTAGCCTATGGTGCTCGTACTTCACATGTTTACAATTCAAAATCCTATACAAAAATTCCACAATATCCCTCTTTATCCCACATTATTAATAGTTCTACCTCAGATAACGATATATCTTTGAAGAACCAAACTGAATAGAATATATAGAACCATTCCAATCTTTTTATAAATCAGTCTAACCGAATCTCCAACTCTAGGAACATAGATAAAAACCTCAATCCTTAAAATACCTTAAGGATCTAAGGTCATCTTTTTAACTTCAGTACTAAGAAACTTGCCTCGAATAACCTAGGGTCCTCAAACTATGAAGCCCAAATCTACTCAATAAAAAAAAAAATCTGGCCTCCACAAAAGCAAGAACCCTATCGGGCTCCGAAATATCAAGTCAAATCATCCAGTTGTCTAACGACTGGATTTCTAAAGCCAAAGATCGCTCCTCCACAACAAAGAAACACAAACTCTGCATAATCACCGCCTTCTGGCTCAAGGCATAAGCTACCACATTAGCCTTCCCCTAGTGATAAAGGATCAAAATATCATAGTCATTCAGCAACTCTAACCACCTTTGTTGTGTCAGATTAAGATCCCTCTGGTTGAAAATGTATTGAATACTACAGTGATTGGTGAATATCTTGTAGTTAACTACAAACAAGTAGTGCCTCCAAATCCTCAACGTGAAGACTACCACCACCAACTCCAAGTCATGAGTGGGGTAGTTCTTATCATAAAGCTTCATCATCCTAGAAGTATATGAGATAACCCTGCCCTACTGCATCAAAACCAAGGTTTACACTAGAAGCATATCAGTAGACTATAAAACCATAGCTCTTAACTGGAAGAGTAGGAATAGATGTTGAAATCAACAAGCTTTTGAGTTTCAGAAAGCTTGCCTCACACTCGTCACACCACTGGAAAAGGAAATTCTTCTAACTCAATTTAATCAAAATTGCCACAGTTAATAAAAATCCCACCATAAACCGTAAGTAGTAGACTACTAGTTCAATAAAACTATGAACCTCGCTAGGGGAAGTAGGCCTAGCCCAACCATGGACTGCCCAACATTCTCCAGATAAACCATAATCCAATCCTTAGACCCCACGTGTCCCAAGAATGTTATAGACTCTAGCAAAACCTCACACTTAGTAAATTTGGCATACAACTACAAATCTCGCGTGGTCTATAATATAATCCTTAGATGATGCTCCTATTGCTCCATAGTCCTAGAGTAGACCAATATGTCCTTACTATCAAGAAGGAGTCCAAATAGGGCCTGAACACACAGTTCATCAACTACATGAATTTTTATACAGTATTAGTCAACACAAAACACGACAAGGAACTTATAATGGTCGTATTGAGTCCTAAAATAAGTCTTCAGGATGTCTTCCACCTGAATCCTCAATTGGTGGTAGCTAGACCTCAAATATATCTTAGATAACACCATTGCACCATAAAGTTGATCAAACAGATTATCAATACGCGGCATACAATTCCTTTTTTTATGGTTTCGCTATTTAGATATTCGTGGTCAATGCCCATATGGTCCGTGAGAAGGGGCTAGCCTTGGGGTGATTTTTGCCTACACTTTACGACCACTACCACGAGGTATAAGGCACACCAAGAGTCGTATAAGGGCTCATTGTAGGGGAGCCTCTCTTGGCAAGGATCTGGAAGGATTTACGAGCACCACCACGAGCCGTGGGACCCCTTGACGTCCTGTCAAGGGCTCTATGAACGGTGGCGTGGCTTAATTTTGGGCTAGTGACCTCCACCTTGACCCCTTTCTTAGTCCTCTTGATTCTAAGGTGTTACATTGTTTCTCCCTTGGGAAAATTCATCCTCGAATGGGATTCTAGATATCACATGAAGGAAAAGAACTCAAATCTAGTAGCCCAACTAGCATGTAATAACATAAATGCATATATCTGAGGAGGAAACATCAACTCCATGCTAAAGCATGTAGAAAAATTCATATCATGAAGTCTATTTGCAACTCATACTCAAATGCACATAAAATGGAGAAATCAATCAAGTTGACTCTGTTTCTCAAAACTAACACTTTTTCGTGAACATGCATGTATGACGAAATCATGGGAATATCTAAGAAACAAATGACCATGATATCTAAGTACTCCATCTCCCCCTTTGGAGAAACTCTCTACGGACTTTTTAAGTACCTCTTTGTTTAATTGCACCAAAGTCAGATCAATACCTTGCTTGGCTTTCACATCCGCCAAAAAAGATGATTTTGAGCCATTGTGAACGAGAACACCAACTTTGGTAGAGTGCACTAACCGAACACCCAACTGGGCCAATCTATGAACATCTCGAACCAACTCTTTTCTACCGTCCTCAATATTAGAGACTCTACCCATAGATAACTGACTAAGAGATTCCGCCACTACGTTCACCTTTTTGGGGTCATAGAGAACACTCATATAATAATATTTCAATAACTCTAGCCACCTCATTTGGTGAAGATTCAGATCCTTCTAATTACAGACATATTGCAAACTCTTGTGGTTCGTAAAAGTATCTACATGAGCACCATACAAATGTGCCTCCAAATCTTTAAGGCAAAAGAATTTGCCGCTAGTTCAAGGTCCTGGGTAAGATAACTCTTCTCATGAACTTAAGTTGCCTTGAAGTATAGGCAATAACTTTCTCATTTTGCATATGTAACACCCCGTATCCTAGATAGACCAAAATGCAGATTTTAGAAGTTGCAGGTGTAACCTACGGTCGCCACCTATGGACCGTAGTCTGACCTACGGCTCGTGCTGTGGTCCGTGGTTCACCACTGTTGCCCCTCCCAAAAACCCAGCTCATAAAATAGGATAAGTGTCGACCCACGGATAGGCCTATGGTGCATAGGTCAGACCACGGTCCGTGGATCAAGACTCTTTTACCCAACCTCTGACATGAACTACGGTCGGCCAACATAGACCGTCGTTCGATGCACGGTCCGTAAGACTGACTGTAGATGAGGGTTAACAACCAGTTAGAGGAAAATTGTTGACTGGGTCTGCTTTAAATGGTCATAACTCTTAGGACAAAATGAATTAGGTGTCCCATGACCGATGATATGATAGATAATTGATTTCTCTTTCCAACACCATTGAGTTTGCTAAAATCTGACCTCCGAGTAAAAAGTTGTGCTCGATTTAGTGAAGCCTCGTCGAGAAGACTCGACCTCCGACCCCAATCTACAGACTGCAGATTGAGCTACGGCTTGTAGGTCCAATTCGTAGGGCACTTTGACAACAGTTAATTCAGGGGTCTTTGGTCTTTTCCTATTTCGTTGGACCCCTAATATACGTCGTTTAGACCCTAAATAATGAGATTTTAGTCAGTTTAATCCTAGAAACATAACTAGAACTTACCTAAGTCAAGTCATTAATCAAAACATAGAAAATTAGAACCAAGAGAGGATAAACAGGTCAAGAACCCTAATTCAAGAACGCAACAAGGTTCCATCTGTTCCATCCCCAAATCTAAAGATTTCTTTGTGGAATTCATCACCAGGTATGTGGGATTTCACTAGTGGGTTCTTTTCACCCATTAGGTCCCTAGTTTTCAGTCAATTTCTTGATTCCCTTATTATGACTAGACCTAGGGTTTATTGAATGTTAGGATTGTTGGGTTCTTAGCTGTTAGAATGATCCAAATCAGTTAGTACGTTAATATTCAGTTTAATGCATGAATTCAAGAACCCTAACTATGTATTTATTTAGGTCTTGAATTACACATGCTAGGTCAGATATTTCAGTTACTCAGTTCTACATGCCTCAGATATTAATGCATCAATATCAGTTTAATTGTTGCATTCTTAGTTTGCATGTTCAGTTTGAGATATCCAGTAACTTACATAAATTCAGTCATAATATTGTTCATTACTTAATCCATTGGGAGTAGCATAATACCGAGTTGGACTAGGGTTCAGCGTACCCAAATAGTCCTAGAACTACTAGCCACGTAGGTTGTAAGTCCCCTCTGTGGGCATCATTTCAGTGATCACGTCAGCATGCCTCTATACCTCTGGCGGGGTATATTGGGTCCTCTCGATGGGGCGTATACATCGGACTCCACATTTAGCTCATGTGGTTTTATTATCGGTTATTAGTAGCTCCCACAGTTCAGTCAGATTCTATTGCATTGACCATTTATCAGTATATTTAGTTTCAGCATGTTATAAATTGGTCACTGCATTCACTTATCTCAGCATTCATTATCTATATCATGTTCAGATTATGTCATTGCTTATCTTATTTGTTCAATTATATATTATTTCAGCTTTATTCTATCGTGCATGTTCAGTACCTTTCAAGTACTGACGCATACTCTGCGCTACATCTTCTCGTGTTGTAGGTTCATGTTCTCAACATTCAGATCACGCTTAGATCGGTTCCCGATCTACAATTCAATAGAATTAGTGGAGAGTCCTCATTCTCCGAGGACAATAGTCATGAGTTTCTTTTCAATATTTTTAGTCCTTTAGTTAAGTTTTGCTAGACTTAGCTGGGGCCTGTCCCATCATTTCTAGTCAATTAGCTATTTTCAGAGATAGTTAGATTCAGCTTAGTATGGAGTTAATAGTTTCTTTGTATTAGACTCATCAGTTTTCATTCATCACAGTTATAGTATATAGGTATTCCCCATCTTTTCATTTTTTATTTATGATCTATCTTCCGCATCAGTTTATTATCTTTAGTATGCTCATGATCATGCCAGAAGGGTTAGCTTGGGATAACTTGTGGTCCTAGGTCCCGTGTCCGCATCTCAGGGGTAGTCTCGGGGCGTGACAACATAAGTACACATCCTAGCCCAATTCTCGAGGCATCACAATATACAACAAAACCATCAGTTCCTTCTGGTAAATTTAACACCGGAGCAAAAGTAATCCCATCCTTCCATTTCTGAAATATCATATCACATGCTTCAGACCGTATGTACTTAGCCTTCTTTTTTATCAATGTTGTCAATGGAGAAACAATAGAAGAAAACCCCTGAACAAACTTTCTGTAATAGCCAGCCAAACCAAAGAAACATCTAATATTCGAAGGGGATAGAGGTTTATGCCAACTCTTGATCGCATCTGTCTTCTTAGGATCTACCTCAATACCGTTACTTGAAACAACGTGACTTAGAAAATCGACGGACCTTAGCCTAAACTCACATCTGCTAAACTTTGCGTAGAGTATTTGGACCTTGAGAATTTGCAACACAATCCTCAAATGATTGATGTGATCAACCTCACTCCTTGAATAGATCAATATATCATCAATGAACAAAATCACAAACAATAGCAAGGTATTGTCTAAACAGCCTATTCATCCAATCTATAAATGTCGTCGGAGCATTAGTAAAATCAAAAGACATCACCAAAAACTCAAAATGAAAATACAGGGTTCTAAAAGTGGTTTTTGGAATATCATCTTCGTTTACCCTCAATTGGTGATAACGTGACAGTAGGTCAATCTTTGAGAGGTAACTCACTACTTGAAGTTGGTCAAACAAATCATCTATCGTTGGGAGAGGATACTCATTCTTAACGGTAACCTTGTTCAACTGTTGATAGTCTACACACATACGGAGAGAACCATCCTTATTTCTAACAAACAAGACTAGTGAACCCCATGGAGAGATACTAGGTCGGATGAAACCCTTATCCAACAAATCTTTCAATTTCTATTTCAACTCCTTAAGTTATGTCAGAGCCATTTGGTAAGGAGGAATAGAGATAGACTGCATATCTTGGAGAGGGTCAATACCAAATTCTATTTTCCTTTCGGAAGGAATATCGGGTAAATCATCTGGAAACACTTCCAAAAACTCATTAACAACGGGGATCGACTCAAGATTAGAGGTTTTAGAATCTACACCCCATACACTAACTAGATGGTATATGTAACCCTTATAAATCATCTTTATAGCTTTAAGACAAGAGAAAATCTAACACTCAGGCATCGAATTTCCCCCTTTCCATTCTAGGACAAGCTCATTTGGAAACTGAAACTTGACTACACGAGTTGTACAATCAATAGAAGCATAACATGAGTGCAACAAATCCTTGCCAAGGATAACATCAAAATCTAGCATATCAAGCTCTACCAAATCAACAAGAGTAACTCTTTGGGTGAAGGAAGCGGGACACTTTCTATAGAACCTCTCAGCCACTATAGAATCACTAAGGTAGAAGAGAGAAAAAAGATATAACAACACATCTGAAAAACAAACCTCATAGCCACATATGGCGTCACAAAAGACAACGTAGCACCAGAATCAAGTAAAGCATAAACATCAATTTGAAAGACTTTCAACATAGCAGTAACCATATCTGGATAACCCTCTTGATCATGACGAGTCTGGAGTGCATAGAATATGTTTTGCTTGGGAGCATTTGAACCCGAACCATTGGGACCGGATGAAGGATTAGGTTGAGCCCTTCGACGATTATCTTATTCATTCTTATCAACTGAAGGACAATCTCTTATCTTGTGGTCCATCTTACCAAAACCAAAGCAAGCATTGGAACCCGCTATACACTTACCCTCGTGCTTCCTTCCACACTTAGCACAAGTAGGCAATAAAGACCCACTACCATTTCATCCTTGAGGCTTAGGGTTAGACACCCTATCTTCGTTGAACCTAGAAGGAGCATTGGATAAATCTTGACCGTAAAACCTTTGTCGGAACATAGAACGACCATGCCCATCGGACCTTGAATGTTAGAAAGTACCATCCCCGGTCTTAGCCCTCTTTGCCTCCCTAGATATTTCCTTAAGTTTCTCGTTTTCTAATTCTTGAGCATGAACCATGAGATGAGAGATATCCATATCATTAACAAGCAAAGTGGTACAATATTCCTTCACTACCATTTCAAACACACCCGTAATGAACTTGATCATTTCAAACACACCCGTAACGAACTTGCTCATAAAGGAAAGCAACCTTAAACTTTTATTAATCGAGAGGACCCATACCTTCAGTCTCTTTTCTTTCAATTGATTGAACAAAAATTGAGCAAAACTCTAAACATGATAAGCATCTAAATCCTCTTTTTCCACCAGCGTCACTCCCATAATCATCTACAGTTTGTAAACCTCATCAATGAACTCTTGAGCATCTTTCTTAACCTTAGAACCATGAAAATCAGGGGGATTCATTCTAGTGAAGTCCCTCACTCTAGATGCCACTGATACGCTCAAATTACATTTCTCTAAAGAAGTATAACCGATCGTTATCAAGTAAAGAACCCAACTTCTAGGTTGGGGTCGATCCCACAAGGAATATGGTTTAGACTTAAACATAACTCACAATTATGTCTGTTTAGTCAAATTAATTCCGAGACAAGTAAGTAAAAGAGGGGGGGGGGGGGGGTTTGGTGAAACAAATAACTGAATGTTGTTAAGTAACAAGTGAGGAAGTTCAAACTTTGTTGTTATCAATGAGAGAGAGAACTAGGGTGTATGTGTTCCCCATATGCTTTTAACGCGGTAATCCTAATAATAGTAATCCTTTCCTAGTGTATCACATGCAAAGTTGTAAGTTAGCTATCCCTTAGTGATTGGTCCTCCAAATAGGGAATTTCACCCCGCACCTTGGTCTAGCTACGTGTGTACAATTTACTAACCCTTACCTTTACCTCAGATTAGACATCACAATAATGTGTGGCTTAGTTTTAACCATCGCACCAATTGACATTAGACTATTAGATAGTATCACACTAAATCTCTATTGATAATTCTTTTCTTATTAACTACCTCTTTGGTCCGGCAAGTACCAACAAGGCGAGTTCTAACGTTGGCTACCATTTAAAAGACTTCTAAGCAAAAGAATTACCAATACATGCATCAATACTATTCAAGAATTACTTAGTTATTATTCATACATTGTTAATTGATCATGGTTCCCACAACCCTAGTTATGGATTTAGTTACTTATGTTTGAAAGAACACAATTCATATTTTTGTAAAGAGAATTCATGAACTTACGTTTAGAGTAGAAGAAACTCACAATCTTGAATTGAATTCCAAAGCAAAAATCTTATAAACCGAAATTAGGAAATCAAATTGCCAAAGTTTGCCAGTTAATTCCCAAGAAAATATCAAGAACTAAAAATATATAATGGTGTCTAACCCCCAAAAATGAGGTTTACATACCCTATTTGTATAAAAACCTGTCCTAAATAAAAATGAAACGAAATAAGAAAATAAACTTTCTATACGCGGCTTCATTCAACGACTTTGACCTACGGACCATAGGTCAACCTACTGTCCGTTGGTCCCCTCCGTAGGCCAATACGTAGACTTTTTCTTGTAGAGGCTGGAACCTTCACTCCTATGGTCAGTGGGTCCTCTTACGTGGCTCCACACTTAGGAATTTCATTAAGTACTGAAACTTCAACTTCTCTGAATCATTCGATGGATGTGCAGGATGACCTATGGGTCGACCTACCATCCGTCACTTGCATCCGTAGTTCCACATTTGGTCAAGACTTCCCTAATTCTCCATCTACGCCACCCATGGACGGACCATGACTGGACCTATGGTCCATAGGTCACCTCCGTGGGTGGCTCCTTTTGCAGATTTTCAATTGTCATCTCACACTTCCACGTCAAAGACTAATTCCTGCAAATATAACACAAAAACATTAATTCCTAATACAATATGGCCCTAGACACACAAAACTCTTAAGTTAATTGTATTAAAAATACCTTAAACTCACGGTATATCAACACCCCCAGCTTAAACTCGTTGTTTGTCCTCAAGCGACGCACTAACCTCTAAACGACTCTTGTGTAGAAGCAGACATACAAACTCAAGCAATCACATGGCCATTTAAATCCACTCTATTTTCTCAGTGCAAACCTTTTTTCTTAGACTCAACAAACTAACTCATGCGGATCAAAATATGACAGAGATTGACCAATATACACCACAACATACACTTTTCACAATCACCAAGGTGTCAACTTTCCAACAATGTAACTAGTGCCCTCACTTTGAACGAAATCCTTTTCAAACAGAAGATATGAATTTTGAGTTTTCAGGATTCATGCAACACTTATACTCAGAAGTGACATCAAGTACAGTTAGTGCTCAATGCCATAGGCTTGCCCTAATTTTTACTGCTTAGATTCTCCAAACTAGTTGCTAGGATCACTATAGGACTTTCTTAGCTTGTAATGTAGGCTCAGGGTGAGGTGTGGTACATTTTTGTATCTTTTAGTGACTTTATGCCCTTCTTGACATTACATTGGCTTTCTACCTCTTTTCTCAACCTATTTTTGACATCCTTTCATTTTACTTTGTTTCCCTTGACTCTTTTCAACATGGATGTGACTTTTGACTTTGTGGCTCTTATTTTTCACTTTCTTCTTTTTCTTTCACTTTATTTTTCTTTATTTTTTCAGCACTTTTATTTATCATCTTTTCGCTTCTTTTGCATAAAATCACACCCTCTTCTATCTTTTCTTTTTCTCTTTTCATACCCTTTTTTTCTTTTGGTTTCCTCTTTCATAGCCACCATTAACTTATGGATTTTACATTAGTTGAGGTGCACAATATCCGATGTCGGACCAGTGCCAAGATCAAGGTAACTTTTTGACTTAGACACCCTCAACTTAGGCTTTTGGCCTAAGTCAAGGTGCACATGTCCAATGAGGGACCGAGGCCAAGGCAATGATTTTAGGGAAGGTTAGTTAGGTGCATCAAAAGAAATGGTCTATTTAAGGCTCAAAAATTTGGATCAAAGGGAACATTGATTTCATTTGGTTGGATCTTTTTAGGCTTAACTGGAAAATTTTGAACAAAGGCCTATGATCACTTCCTAACTTCAAGCCTAGATCATTTTAGCAGGACCAACGGGGCAAGTGCTAGAATGGCACAAACTGTCTGAACATTCAACTTTTCTCAGACACTCATGGCACATTGTTTCATTATCAGATCACCAGATTACCCAGTTCAAGTTTTAGCTTAAGCCATGATGTCAAATCGATTCTTATTATGTCACATTGAGATCTGACACATTCAACTCATCAAAACTACAGATCTAGCACAATTTAACATTTTTGGACAGGGATGATTTTTTTCATGCTTTTCATTCCATCATGCTTTCATTTTTCTACTTACTCATACACATACATTGTTAAACATTCTGGTTCAACAGAAATTAAAATAGTCACTTGCGAAAAAGAACACATGCAAGAAAACTCCTAGAGAGGATAACGAGTTGGGTTTACTCAGACTTCACCCTATCACTCACGATCCGTTTACCCCACCCCCAATAAAATAAAGTGTGATTGTCCCCAATGCATAAAAAAATACAAAGAAAAGGATAAGGTGAAGTAAACCTGTGGCAGCATATGTGTCGAAGACGACTAAAGCAGCCAGTGGGTCCGATTTCCTAGAGCCCGCTATATCAACACTCGGGTCACCATCAGTAGTGCCTGCATCTGTCATCCTAGAACCTTCCGTAATTCTATCATCAACTCTCACCGCCCCATTAGTAGCGTTCACGCTGTTAGAGATACCAATACTAATCTCCCTAACCTACTGTTATCGCAACTCCTTGTCAATATGGATGCCCTCCAGGCCGGCTCAGTCAGCTGGTGCTCCCTTTTGCTAGATCTTCCAGCCTTAGTTTTATCAGAAGCACGACCTGAGTGGGGGCTCTTCCCAATAGTACAGGAAGAAATTGGCGGTGGCATAATATCTCGAAATAGGGCACGCATCACCGTATCATCAATGGGTGTCGTAAGAGCAAAATCTCCAATAATATCAGCATGGAGGCTCTCTATATCCTTCTGGAGAGTGGTCACATCAGCAGTCGGGGACGGCCTCTCTAGGACTCTCAACTCGAAGGCATCCAGACGCTTATGAACTGCCTGTACCTTTTGGTCCATCATGTTCTCCATCCGCTGCTCAATCCTAGTTTCGGACTCCGCTATTGTATGTTGCATCCAAGGCCTCAATGCTCAAGCAGGGTAGCCATCTGGGCCTTCAGCTACTGGACACGAGCTAGAGGTACGACAACAAACCCTTAAGAGAGTGTGGCTCTGGAGGAGCTAGGGGCCTGACTGACAGTTGAAGATGGGGAAGCTGGGACATCATCACCCTACATCTGCTCCCCATCTACTACAAGGTTCGCTCCCAATGGAGGCACCTCAACCTGCGGCTCCCTGCTATGTGCATTTACATTGGCCTCATCTCGAATCAGGCTGATATCTAGGGTCTTAGTCACCGGAATCAACCGGTCACACTGCTAAGCTGGTACTCAAGCATTCCTGCAAAGCTGGAAGATGAGGCATGGTAAATGTAGGGTGGTGGTGGCCTTGAAGGTCCTCTTATGTATCTCCGCAATAAGCATGCGGAAAAAGTTGACCTCCATCCCAACAACTAAAGGTGCAACCATAACTACTCGGTCCCATGCAAGTAAATTATCTACCTGAGTAGGAGACACATGGTTCCGCACCAGCAACCAGAAAAATTTGGCCACAAATATCAGGGTGGCCTTCTAGATAACCAAGCTCGGGTGATGACCCACTAGGCACGCTCTCCATCTGTAGCAAGATGATGGGCTAACCAGCGCAAAACAGTATCCCTCTGATCGGCATTCCTCTAAAATGCCCCACTTCAAACAATATCCATGCGATTGTCGAACTCGACTGTGTTGATAGATAGAGTGTGTGCTGGACTATAGAGGAACCTATGGAGGGTGGTCTGACATATGTCAACTGAAAACCCATGCACTAGTCTAGCTGTGAGTGGAGGTTGGGCGGCGGGCTTGGCTTGTATGTCAATCGATCATCTGAGAGTGGCGACGTAGGAAGTATAGAACTCCCGAACTATCTCATCACTGAAGGACCCTGGGTGACGGGACATCCAGTCGTACCTATGCCTCAGGAAGAGAGTGTGGATGTTGGGCATGGTGTGGAGACTGCATGTGAGGACCCGATGCTCATTTGTGACAAATCAAGTCATCCTTTCTTTCTCATTCAGCATGCGAGAGTCTCTGTATATCTGAAACTGGCCACTTACACACCGTCTATTGGGCTCCCCAGGAACTGGTGCAGGATCGATATTTGAGAAAACTGGATGTCACCCGTACTATTAGCCTTGAATTTCGACTTCCCCTTTGCGGCGTAAGTCAGAGATTGTTTGGGTCCATAGTACCTGTAGAAGCTTAGTTAGTACCAAAACAAGAAGATAGCACACTCGAAAAAATTTTAGAACAAGAAACGAATAAAAATGAAAAACTAAAAAATTTTGGGCAGTAGCTGAACTGCCGACCCACGATAGATACATATGGTCCGTGGTTGGACCTACGGTCCGTAGGTCCCCTCCGTAGGTCAAAGTACCCAGAAGTTGGGTCTATGATGTGAACCACAAATGTGTAGAATGGTCCGTCGATGGAACGACAGACTATAGCCCACCTTGTGGTTCGACACTTGGTGACTTTTACATGTGCAAAAGACCTACGGACCAGACCTACGGACCGGACCTACGGTCAATAGGTTGAACTACGGTCCGTAGGTTGAACTACAGTCCGTAGGTTGATCTACAGTCCGTGGACGGGGTCTCGTGGGTAAGGTCCGTGTCAGGTTTCAAACATGCCACATTTTGTACTCCTTATTTCAACAAATCAATTGATTAACCTAGGTGGAATCATGCATTTCAGCACAATATATGGTAGTTTGTACTTTTAGGGTTCTGATTACTCACAATTTGACTTTTTAACATACCGAACTAGGAACCCTATGTCGAAACATCCATTTAGACCTTTTTACTCTGATTCAACTAGTTTCAATAACTACACACTAACATAGCATCATACCAAGGGTTATTCTAGGATACAATTTAAACGTGTAACTCTAAAATTAACAATCCTAACAGCCCATGGTCAAGTTCCAATTTCGTGACTTCATATTACAACAATGAGCAGTGAATTCAAAGTCAACGTGAAGTCGCTTACCTTTCAAGAAATCGAAGTGGGTGAGTATGATGATGGAATGAACTTCTAGACCCTTTTACAAGCCTTTGATACCAAACCCGGACAATGGAATCACTGGGGAAATGGAGATGAGGAATTGGGAAGAGGGAAGAGTCATATGGGAATTTGAGGAAGTGAATGGGGAGTGATCTCTGGGATTTTGGGAGTTAAATGGAGTGATTTAGGGAGAAGAAAGGTTTAGAAACGGTTGGGAGGGAGTTTTGAATGTGGCGGATGAATAAAAATGAAAGATTTTATTTTATATGGTGTCCGGGTTAGGTCGGGCAAACCCTAGGTTTAGGACCCACGAGACCCCATCTACGGGTTGTGGGTCGACCTAAGGACCGTAGGTCCAGTCCGTAGGTCACTTAGACACTTAGAATTTTGGAGGACTTACCTGGGGTCTACGGGCACCATTCACGGTCTGTGGATGGTCCCACAGATCGTCGATGGGGTTCGTAGACCTCTGAACAACCTATTTTCTGCAGATTCAGTTGTTCGTCCCTGCATATGTAGCAACCATGCGGTCTTTCTTTTTACATTTTCCGGACACTTTTTAGACACGAACCGTATTCTATATCTAGCCAACACTAATACAAAAATAAAACACCTATCTAGCGAATCACATAAATTAAAATAAAAGAAGAAAACTCCTAAATCGAAAAGAAAAACCTATAGTTTGCTATATTGTACATCTTGGATGCCCTCCCAAGCAATGCTTGATTTAACGTCGCGGCACGACACAGGCCTCTCGATTACTCAGACTTCATAAAGATAATATGCCTCAACCACTTCTGGCACACTTTCCTCTTTCTCCATGTAGACCTTGATCCTTTACCCGTTCACTTTGAACCTTGTTCCCTCCTTGTTCTCAAGCTCTACCACTCCATATGGGAACAATTGAGTGACTATGAATGGCCTGGTCCACTTGCACTTAAGCATGCCTGGAAACAAGTGCAACCTTGTGTTGAATAGAAGCACCAGATCACCATAGCAAATTCACGGTTTTCAATCTTTTGATCGTGATACTTCTTCATCTTCTCCTTGTACAAGACTGAACTTTCATAAGCTTTTAAGCGAAACTCATCAAGAACATTCATGTCATTCACTCTTAGACTCGATGCGGTGCCCCAATCCAAAGTCAACTTCTTTAGCGCCCACATAGCCTTATGCTCTAGCTCTACCGGCAAATGGCAAGACTTTTCATATACAAGTTGGTAGGGGGACTTTCTTGTGGGAGTCTTGAATGCGGTGCAATAGGCCCATAGAGCATCATCAAGCCTCCTTGACCAATCAGTTTTATTTGTATTCACATTCTTAGCAAGGGATTTCTTTATGTCTCTGTTGGACAGTTCAACTTTCCCACTAGACTGCGGATGGTAAGGAGTGGCTACATTGTGACGGACTCCATATTTCTCTAGCAATGCCTTGAACAACTTATTACAAAAGTGGGAACCTACATCGCTGATAATGGCCCTCGGTGTACCAAATATTGAGAAGATATTCTTTTTCAGGAATGCGGTGACACTTTTCCCTTCATTGTTTGGAAGCGCAATTGCTTCCACCCAATTTGACACATAATCAACCGCAACAAGAATATACTTAATCCTATGTGAACTCACAAATGGACCCATAAAATCAGTGCCCTATACATCAAACAACTCAATCACCGATATCAAATTCATAGGTAGCTCTTGCCTATTTGAAGTTCCTCCTTCTCTTTGGCAACGATCACAAGACTTGGCGAAATCATGAGCATCTTGGTGGATGGTAGGCCACTAATACCCACACTGCAAAATTTTATGCGCAGTCCGAATACCACTATGATGCCCACCTATACGCGAAGAGTGAGACGACTCTAGTATACTCATCATCTCAACCTCGGGCACACAACGAAGAATAATCCCATCAGCACAAATACTGAACAAATAAGGCTAATCGCAAAAGAACTTCTTCACATGATGCATAAACTTTTTCCTTTGGTGAAATGACAAATCTAATGGAACCAGATCACTTGCAAATTAGTTAACAACATCTGCAAACCATGGAATAATATCATGAGAAGTAGCCAATACCTGTTCGTCTCGAAAAACATTATTAATTTCAGCCCCATCTCCTAGCTTGAGCATCGCTTCCTCTTCTAATCTGGACAAATGATCAGCAACTTGATTTTATGTCCCTTTTCTATCTTTCACCTCAAAATCGAACTCTTGCACCAACAACATCCATCTAATTAACCTCTATTTTGCATCCTTTTTAGCCATCAAATACCTCAATGTATAATGGTCAGTATGCACTATGACCTTAGTACCAAGCAAGTAGGATCAAAATTTCTCGAATGCAAAAACCACATCATGGAGTTCCTGTTCATTCACTGTATAGTTCTTTTGAGCCATATTTAGAGCTTTGCTGGCATAGTAAATAGGATGAAGAATCTTCTCTTACCTCTGTCCCAATACCACACCAAGCGCCACTCCAGTTGCATCACACATCACTTCAACAGGTTGCCCCCAATCCGGTGAAATAATGATAGGTGTGGAAACTAGCTTTGCTTTCAAGTCTCCAAATGCCCTCAGAAAAGCATCATCAAAATCAAACTTACACTTCTTTTCGAGCAATTTGCACAATGGTTGTGCAGTTTTGGAGAAATTCTTGATAAACCTCCTATAAAAACCTGCATGCCCAAGAAAACTTCTAACACCTTTAATAGAGATAGGTGGTGGAAGCTTTTCTATTATCTCAACTTTAGCTCTATCAACCACAATACCCTTCTCAGAATTTTGATGGCCCAAAACTATCCCTTTTTTCACCATAAAATGGCACTTTTCCCAATTGAGCAAAAGATTACACTCTTCACACCATTTAAGTACCTCTACCAAATGATCAAAACAACCATCAAATGAGTCACCTACCATAGAGAAGAAGGTCGCTGGAGCTTTACAATAGAAAGTCTAAAAATAGTCTATTACAATGAAAGACATGAAACATCAAAAGTACTAGTCCTCGAATCCATGAGGACATACCACAAGTCTTGGAAGAACTCAATCCAACCTTCAACTAGAAGAACTCAACTCACTTGCCGAAACCTACACTTTGTAGAAAAATAGAAGAAATATGGGTTAGCACATTTAATGTACCAAGTATGATAGACAGGCAAAAACCATGCTTAAAACAGACATTTTTGGTTGAAAACAATGCATATGCCAATTGTGAGAAAACTTCATGAACATAAGTATAAAAGGCATAAGATACAAGTGTAATCAACATACAAGTGATTTCATCACATTAGAACATAATCAACATACAAGTGATTTCATCACATTAGAACATAATCAACATATAAGCTATTTCATCACATAAAAGCCTTCACCCTAAGTAACCCCAAGCTATACTTTGTGCAATGTATGAATAGCATCACATACCACCATCCACATTAAGTACCACATTAAGGCCACCAAAAATGAACTTACCATTCGTTCTTTTCACCTTTAGTCAATACTCATACATAAGGAACATAACATTTCATAAGTCATGACAAGGAAGCAACTCATAATACAATCCAAGTAATGCATGCATCATCTCATTTAGGCATATAAGTCAACATTCTTCATTAGCTTCATTAAGAGAACTTTCATTCATTAGCCATTAAGATATAAGAGAACTCAGCATAGCCCTCTCAAATCCTACTAGTGCAATGCATGGATGGCATCCCGTACTACCACCTACCCTTCATAGAACCTCTCAAGTAACCATAGTGCACATCTCACATTATGGGAATAAGCATTAACCGACATAGACCATGAGAGCAAACCATGGAATCCGGTGTCATATGAGCCCACACCGAAGGAAGGTGTCCTACTTGCCTAAGGTAGAACTAGTAACATTTTAGCTTAGGTTGATCCACTAGCTAATATCCTATGTGGGCATATAGTTATGAGATAGGAATATTTTAATTGGAACCCTAACCTAACGTTGGGAGCGTTTCCATCTTACCATATCTACTCGATGCTTAGCCTCCATTCCGATAGAGTAGTTCATTAACATTAACATTATTATGCTTGAGAGGAATGCCAATGGCCTATCGACCCAAGGTACATTATACCACATGAAAGGAGCGCCATAAGCCTATTGATTTATGGTACATATTTATAATAGCTCATTGAATCCTTCAGAAAGGAACACCATAAGCCTATCAATTTAAAGTTCATCGTTACATTAGTCATAGACTCTTTAGGAAAGGATTGCCATAAGCCTATCGATTCAATAGTCATCATTACATTAGTTCATTGGCTCATTATGAATGAAATGCCATAAGCCTATCGATTTAAGACATAGCCTTAGAACACATTCATTAGACATTTATGAAAGGAATGCCATAGGCCTATCGATTCATATTCATTAAGTCAAAACATATTCATTATACTAAAAAAGAATCCCTTTAGCCTACCAATTCAAGATACATCAATCCACATTACTTTCATTTATACAAGAAGAGGATGCCTAAGCCTACCAGTTCAAGATACAACATCACATTATAGAAACCCTTCACATTCTATCTTCATCATTCATGAGTGTAAATTGAGAATAAGCTTTCAATCATAAAACAATTGCATTCTAAACATGATCATAACACTTTCATTGAGATCACATACATATACTTCACATCATGATCATACATAAATACTTCATGAAATTTCCCTTCAAGGTTATGAATCAATCTCAACCCAAAATTCTAGAATACTACATTAGATAATGGGATTGACATGATTCAATAACTAATTCAATATTAACATAAATATTTCAACATACTTTCATGATCAATCAACCCAAATCACATACTTCCAATTTAGTATTTTGAGAGAAATATGGGTTCATAGGAGAAATTTACCATAATTCATCATTAATTCAACAATCCATTCATAATTCATCATATATAAACCTTTGAAAACGTGTTGGAATTGAACCTATGCATAGATTGAAAACCCTAGGTTTTTTGGGGATTTTGGAAACTTGAAATCATCTTTTGATAGGGCTCCTTGAATGAAATTTAATCAAGGATGAAGAATACCATACCATTAGGGAAGAAACTCCACAAAATTTGAGTGAGAATGCTAAGATCTTGAGCTTGAAAGCTTGAATCCCTCTTTTCCAATGATGGTTTCTAGAGAGAGAATATTTGTAGAGAGGAGGTTTCTAATTTGAGTGTTCGGGAATAATGAATTGAAAAGATGTTATAATACTTTTAAAAGCCTTAAAATACTTCAATTAATAAATAATAACCGTCCCCTAACTTAACTAAAGTAAAAAGAAATTTACTAAGTTTCTCTTCCACTTGGCCGAATTGGACAGCAACACAGGCATGACCAACGCCCCATGACCTATAGACCGTAGGTGGGCTCACGCCCCATCCTGCATGTCCGTGGTTTGGGGATGGAACATTTCATCTTGTCCTTAGACCTACGGATGGGTTCCACGGGGCGTGGAAGGACCTATGGGGAGTTGGGGCAGCCTTGGGGTTAATCTTTTGGGTCCCCCTCAAGGACCCTTGGTTGGTCCTTGGGGGGTTGTACCTTGACGTTTAACCCCTAAATTCCTCAACCTAACCTCGGGATATCATTTTAAAACCTCAAACCTCATAACTAACTCAAAAACAAACTCATTAGGCTCTAGGTTCACTTACTAGTTTTCCGAGTCGTTACATTATCTCCCACTTAGGAACATTCGTCCTCGAATGAAACTTTAAACACTTTAAGGAATTAATGACTCAAGACTATGAGCCCATTATGCATGAAACATCATAAAAATGCACAAAACTAGAAGGAAACATCGACTCCATCTCAAACATACTCAATGCAACACAAGAAATTAGGAAATTCATCTACGAACTCATTATGCATGAAAACTTCAACATTTCTCATTTCGTTGGAGGAATTACTTTCTCCAACTCAAATCATGCTCATCATATCATCATTAACTCTTAAAAGCACATTTAGGCATGTTCAACAATTCACCTCATGAAACATATAGACAACTAATAAGAAATGCTCATCAACATGAGGAACATAATTCCTAAAAACTCATTTTCTCATTTAAACATAAATTCATCAATAACATGCATAATATAAGGAGACCATGGAAACACATAATCACACATGACTCCAAAACATGAAACAAGCTACAAGGAACTCTTGGTCTCAAGCTCTAATATGAATAGAAGAAAGTGATAAAGATATCAGAACTCTCAATAACATTACTATTCAACATACCATCTCCCCTTTAGGAGTAAACCTATACTAAGGATAACATGAAAATAATATAGGGACCTTAACAAGACATTCACAACCATAAGGAATTATCAACATACTGGTGCCTTTATCCGGAAGAGCTTCTTTGCCCTCTTTAGCTTAAAGTACATAGAAACGAATTTTCTTTGGAGCATCAATATCCAGGCCATTAAGAGAAACTTGTTTGGCCTCTCTTCCTTTGGCAGTAAGAGTAGGGCAATTTCTCACTTGGTGATCATTCTTTCCACAACCATAACACCCACTAGTACCGGCTAGGGACTTCCCACAATGCTTCTTCCCACAAGTAGTGCAAATAGATTTAGGAAATGGAGACCTATTACCTTTCTCTTGGTTAATCCTAGGAGTGCTTGAAGAATCTTTGTTAGGATCCCTCTTTTTGAACCTTGGTTGACCTTGCTCATCAGATCTAACTCTCTTCAACTCCCTATTATTTCTCTTAAGTTTGGACTCCTCAATTGATTGAGCATATACCATAAGCCTAGAGATGTTCATATCATCATGGAGCACTGTCGTACGACACTCTTACTCAACTAGGTTGGACACACCCGTAAAAAATCGACCCATCTCATCCATTGGGTTAGACATCAAAGATGGAGCATACTTAGACAATTGGGTAAATTTCAAGGAGTATTCTTGTACACTCGTGCTACCTTTCCTAAGGTTGATAAACTCCTCCATCTTAACCTCCCTCTTCTCATGGGGAAAGAACCAACCAAGGAATGCTTCCTTGAACACTTCCCAATCTATAGGACCCGCTCCTAATGGCCTATTACTCTTCAATTGAGTAAACCAAACTTGGGCAACATCCTTCAATTAATAAGCGACAAGTTCCACTTTTTCTATAGAAGTTACCCCCATACCATTAACTACCTTATACACCTCATCCACAAACTCTTGGGGATCCTCTCCCACCTTAGAACCAAGAAAAACCGAAGGATTCATCCTCACAAAGTCTCTAAACGTAGAAGCCATAGTGTTCATGATGGGGTTCACATGAGTCTCAACACCGCTAGTAGCTTGGGCCGTCATGGCTTGGGCTTGAGTAGTTACCACTTCATCCATCAGCAAAAGAGCCTACCTAACTTCTTCATTAGACATAGCCGCAGAATTAATCGGAACTTGATTGCATTGAGGAAGTTGGTCACCTTGATGACCTTGGGGAGGAATTCCCTCAGTCACAATCTCTTCTTCCACTCTTCTTGCGGTCGCCCTTCTTGTATTCATAT
The DNA here is from genome assembly GCF_900185275.1 of Solanum verrucosum. Classification (NCBI taxonomy): domain Eukaryota; kingdom Viridiplantae; phylum Streptophyta; class Magnoliopsida; order Solanales; family Solanaceae; genus Solanum; species Solanum verrucosum. The sequence continues at coordinate 606,139 of NW_026020354.1, forward strand.
CCTATAAACACAAGAGAAGGGTTAGGAAAAGGACTTCATAGAGTTAAAACTTTAAAGCACGACTTAAAGAGTAATGAAAGAGGTGTAGCTTTCTAACGTCATATAGCCTCTAATTCATAAAATGTGTCGTGATTCACACCCATGAACAAGATTCTACTCGACGTGGCTTGTGAGACATCAATCCTAAAAACCATTCCAAAATCTTATGCTCTGATACCATGTATGTCACGACCAGAGCCTACACCCTGGATGCGATACAACGTACAAGACTCCGAAGAACCTCATACAAGCCTTATAACATTCATAACATTCGATATAAGGAAAATTGTACAGAATTAAAAAAAAAAATTAATCCGTACAATAGAAAAACATCATTAAACATAGCGGAAGTCTACTAGTCTCACATGGCCATCTAAAAACAATCTTCGAATCAAAAGCAGGGTCACGACCCTTTACAATAGAAAGTTTAAAAAGAGTCTATTACAATGAAAGACATGAAACATCAAAAGTACTTGTCCTCGAATCCATGAGTACATACCACAAGTCTTGGAAGAAATCAATCCAAGCTTCAACTAGAAGAACTGGACTCATATGCCGGAACCTACACTTTGTAGAAAAATAGAAGAAATATAGGTTAGCACATTTAATGTACTAAGTATTATAGCCATGCAAAAACCATGCTTTAAACAGACATTTTTAGTTGAAAACCATGGATATGCCAATTGTGAGAAAACTTCATGAACATAAGTATAAGAGGCATAAGATACAAGTGTAATCAACATACAAGCCATTTCATCACATTAGTACATAATCAACATATAAGTCATTTAATCACATAAAAGCCTTCACACTAAGTAACCCTAAGCTATACTCTGTGCAATGTATGAATAACATCCCATAGCACTATCCACACTAAGTACCACATTAAGATCACCAAAAGTGAACTTACCATTCTTCCTTTTCACATTTAGTCAATACTCATACATAAGGAACATAACATTTCATAAGTCATGTCAAGGAAGTAGCTCATAATACAATCCAAGTAAAGCATGCATCATCTGATTTAAGAATTTAAGTCAATATTGTTCATTAGCTTCATAAGAATAGTTACATTCATTAGCCATTAAGTCATAAGAAACCTCAGCATAGCCTTCTCAAAGCCTACTCGTGCAATGCATGGATGGTATCACATACTACCACCCACCATTCATAGAAATTCTCAAGTAACCATAGTGCAGATCTCACATGACGGGAATAAGAATTAACCGACATATACCATGAGAGAAAATCATGGAATCCGGTGTCATATGACCCAACACAAAAGGAATGTGTCCTACTTGATTAAGGTAGAACTAGTAACATTTTAGCTTAGGTGGATCCACTTGCTAATGTCCTATGTGGGCACATAGTTATGGAATAAGAAGATGTTCATTGGAACCCTAACCTCACGTTGGGAGAGTTTCCATCTTATCATATCTACTCGGTGCTTGGCCTCCATTCCCATAGATTAGTTCATTCACATTAGATTATTATACTTGAGAGGAGTGCCATTGGCCTATCGACCCAAGGTACATTATTACACATGACAGAAACGTCGTAAGCCTATCTATTCATCGTACATATTTAATATAGCTCAATGAATCCTCATGAAACGAACGCCATAATCCTATTGATTTAAGGTTCATCATTACATTAGTCATTGACTCTTTAGGAAAGGAATGTCATAAGACTATCGATTCAAGAGTCATCATTACATTAGTTCATTGGATCATTATGAAAGGAATGCTATAAGACATTCGATTCAAGACATAACCTTAGAACACATTCATTAGTCATTTATGAAAGAAATTCCATAGGCTCATCAGTTCATATTCATTAAGTCACGACACATGTGAAATACAAGTAGAGGATGCCTTAAGCCTACCAATTCAAGATACATCAATCCACATTACTTTCATTTATACATGAAGAGGATGCCTAATCCAACTAATTCAAGATACAACATCGCATTATAGAAACCCTTCACAATCTTTCATCATCATTCATGAGTTCTAATTGAGAATAAACTTTCAATCATAACACAACCGTATTCTAAACATGATCATAATACTTCCATTGAGATCATATACATATACTTCACATCATGATCATACATAAATCCTTCATTAAATTTCCCTTCAAAGCTATTAATCAGTCTCAACCCAAAATTCTAGAATACTACATTAGATAAGGGAATTAACATGATTCAATAACTAATTCAATATAAACATAAACAATTCAACTTACTTTTATGATCATTCAACCCAAATGACATACTTCCAATTTATTCTTTTGGGGGAAACATAGGTTCATAGAAGAAATTCTCCACAATTCATCATTGCTTCAACAATCCATTCATATTCTATCATATATAAACCTTTGAAAATGTTTTGGAATTGAACCCATGCATAGATTGAAAACCCTAGGTTTTTGGGGGAATTTTGGAAACTTGAAATCATCTTTTGATAGGGCTCCTTGAATGAAATTTAATCAAGAATGAATACTATCATACCTTTAGGGAAGAAAATCCACGAAATTTGAGTGAGAATGGTCAGCTTTTTAGCTTGAAAGTTTGAATCCTTTTTCTCCAATGGTGGTTTCTAGAGAGAATATTTGTAGAGAGGAGGATCTAATTTGAGTATTTGGGAATAATGAATTGAAAAAGGTATATTAATAATTTTAAAATCCTTAAAATACTTCAATTAATCAATAATAACCGTCCCTTAACTTAACTAAACTGAAAAGGGATTTACTAAGTTGCCCCTTCACTTTGCCAAATTGGACAGAAACACATGCATGACCTACAGACCGTAGGTGGGATCATGCCTTGTCCTGTAGGTCCGTGGTTTTGGGATGGAACATGTCATCTTGGCCCTTGACCTACGGATGCGTACCATAGGGTGTGGATGGACCTATAGGGCGTAGGTCCAATCCGTAGCTCCCAAAATTTCGATAGCTTTTGGCTAGTTGGGGCATTCTTGGGGTTAGGCTTTAGGGTCCCCCTCAAGGACCCTTGGTTGGTCCTTGGGGGGTCGTACCTTGGCGTTCAACCCCTAAAATCCTCAACCCAAGCTCGGGACATCATTTTACAACCTCAAACCCCATTACAAACAAAAAAAAATTCGTTAATCTCTAGTTTCACTTTCTAGTTTTTCGGGTCGTTACACAATGTCTATAGGAATGGAGGTGGAGGTCTAGGCATGATGAAAACTTTTTGGGTTATATGCGCTTCCTTATCTGTAGCATTCTTGGACACTCAAGTAACCTCAATCTCATCATCATCTTTTTCAACCACAATGAAAACCTCAGACGGCATAGGTGGCTGAATTGTTTGTTTACCCCTTCGAGTAGTGACTGCCATAAAATGCCCATCATTCTTCGGATTCTGGATGGTGTTGCTAGGAAGTGTGCCAGGCTAACCTAGGTTTACTGTAGTGGACAACTGATTCACCTGTTTCTCGAGTTAGTTAATCGACACTGCATGGGCATCAACTTTTTGACCAATTTAAGACAACTCATTCTGCATCTCCTTCACATTCTCATCAGTCGAATCCAACCTCTTCATCATCTTCTGCATCATATCCTCAATACATGATATACTACCCCCAACTTCTCTATTGCCAAATTCCCAATATGCAAGTTAAACATAATGCCCAACTCTCTCGTTTTTGTTGCCATAGTTGTTCCGGGTGTAGTTGTTGTCACGATTATAGTTCCCATCCTGGATATATAGACCCTCTCGATTGTAGTTACATAGTTCTGACCTTGGTTTCCTTGACCTTAGCCCCAATTATCCAAATTAGAACCTTGGGCATTGGCTCGAAAACCCCCCGTCTGATCATTAACTAAGTAAGCATCCTCCTTATGGTAGCATTCATCAACCGGTGGTGGTGGAGTCAAGTAATTCACTACATTTACCTTTTCTGGACCTCCACTTACATGCTTCATTACCAACGCAAGTTCTATCCTTATCTGAGCCATCTCCTCACGAATGTCATCAGCAGATTGACTAGGTGCAGATTGAACTGCAAGAGTGCTTCTTCCAGTGTCTGACTTTCGAGTGCTCCATGCTTTATTATTTTGGCAAATCTTCTCCAGTTTCTCAACGATCTCTTCAAAATTGCACTCACCATATGATCCTCCAACGATAGTATCAAGCACAGTCTTACCATTGTCATCTTGACCTCTGTAGAAATACTCTTTCAGTGACTCATCATCAATGCGGTGGTTCGGAACACTTCTTATGAATGTAGTGAACCTGTCCCACGAACTACTCACAGACTCTCGAGGTAGTGCCACGAAGTTATTGAGTTTATCTTTGTGATTCAACTTCTTTGACAACAGAAAGTACTTGGTCATGAACACCTTGTGCAATTGGTCCGATGTATGAATAGAGTTGTACGAAAGCTCAGAAAACCATACCGCAGCATCACCGATCAATGATAGAGGTAAGACTCTCAACCCTATGACATTAATATCCAACTCTGATCGCCCCACAAAACTCTTAAAAACACTCCTCAACTTGTTCATGTGCCTATGCGGATCTTTCGAAGCCATACCAGAAAATAGCCCCTTTGTTGTAAGCATCTGCATCAAACTGCTAGTCACCACGAATGTATTCCCCAAAGGTAGAGGAGGGAGAACAATGGGTCCTTCAGATTCGGCAATATTGAATTCGACCCTGTAATTATCACGCAGTCTTGGTTCTGGTTGATCCTGCACCCTCAATGCATCTCCCAGTAGATTACCACCATGATCTTGACCATGCTCAGTAACAACCCCAGGAGGCTGCAACTCAACTCCATCACCTTGATTTCCTCCGATTGGATTGACTTGGACCACTTGATTATTCATTTTTTGCAAAGGTTTGCTCAACTTTGGATCGTATGGGGTCAATGGTTCACCTCGACTACGTGTACTTGGTATACACTAGAGTAGAAACCTATAGAAAACAAAATCAAAAGTAAATGTAAAATTAGGAAATAATAGACTAAAGTTCAATAATGTAGTTAAACTTAATCTAAAAGCCTTATTCCTCGGCAGCGGCGCCAAAATTTGATAAACTCAAATTACACTTCCCTAAAGAAGTGTAAGCAATTGTTGTCAAGTAAAGAACCCAACATGTAGGTTGGGGTCGATCCCACGAGGAATATGGTTTAGACATAAACTTAACTCACTATTATGTTTGTTTAGTCAAGTTATTTCCGAGACAAGTAAGTAAAGGGGGAGTTTTGTGAAACAAATAACTGAGTGTTGTTAAATAACAAGTGAGCAAGATTCAAACTTTGTTGTTATAAATGAGAGAGACAGAGAAATTAGGGTGTATGTGTTCCCCATTAGCTCCTAACCGGTAATCCTAATAATAGTAATCCTTTCGTAGTTTATCACATGCAAAATGGTAAGTTAGGTATCCCTAAGTGATTGGTCCTCCAAATAGGAAGTTTCACCCTGCACCTTGGTCCGGCTACGTGTGTATAATTTACTAACCCTTACATTTATCTCAAATTAGACATCACATCAATGTATGGCTTAGTTTTCACCCTCTCACCAATTGACATTAGACTATTAGATAGTATCACACTAAATCTCTGTTGATAATTCTTTTCTTATTAACTACCTCCTTGGTCAAACAAGTAGCAACAAGGCGAGTTCTAATGTTGGCCACCACTAAAAAGACTTCTAAGAGAAAGAATTACCAATACATGCATCAACACTATTCAAGAATTACTTAGTTAGTATTCATACATTGTTAATTTCTCATGGTTCCACAACCCTAGTTGTGGAATTAGTTACTCATGCTTGAAAGAACATAATTCATATTTTTGTAAAGACAATTCATGAACTTACGTTTAGAGTAGAAGAAACCCGTAAACTCGAATTGAATTCCAATGCAGAAATCTTATAAACCGAAATTAGGAAATCAAATTGCCAAAGTTTGCAAGTTAATTCCCAAGAAAATATCTAAAATCTTAAATTATACAATGGTGTCTAACCCCCAAAAATGAGGTTTACATACCCTATTTATAGAAAAACTTGTCCTAGACAAAAAGGAAACGAAATAAGGAAATAAACTTTTTGGACGCGGCTTCATTCGAGAACTTGGAATTACGGACCGTGGGTCGACCTACGGTCCCTAGGTCCCCTTCGTAGGCTAATACTTAGAATTTTTCTTGCAAATGCTGGAACCTTCAGTCCCTGATACAATCGATGGACGCAACATGAATCGTAGGTTGGGTCCTCTTCCGTGGCTCCACACTTAGGAATTTCATCAGGTACTGGAACTTCAACTTCTCTAAATCATTTGATGGATGTACAGGACGACCTGTGGGTCGACTTACGATCTGTCACTTGCATCCGTAGTTCCACACTTCGTCAAGTCTTCCCTGATACTCCATCTACGCCACCCATCGACGGACCGACTGGACCTACCGTCCGTAGGTCACCTCTATGGGTGGCTCCTTCTGCAAATTTTCAGCTGTCATCTCACAGTTCCACGTCCAAGCCTATTTTCTGCAAATATAACACGAAAACATTAATTACTAATACAATATGGCCCTAGACACACATAACTGTTAAGTCAATTGTATAAAAAATATCATAAACTCACGGTATATTAGCCACCGAACCAAATTTTGGGTTACGAGAACCACAACCTCCCTATTGGCCTGAGCCGTCATGACTTGTCCCAATACCTGAAAAGCAGCTCTAAAGTTCGTATTAGTCACTTGTTTGGCTAAAAGGTCAACCGGAGCTTGAGGAGCTTCTTGTTCCATATTCTCCCTTACATACCTTCTAGAATAAGCTCTTTGAGTAGCCATATACTGTAGAGAATCAGGTAAGGAGTAAGAGAGAGACTTTATAGAGTTTAACTCAATCGCACAACTTTAGAGTAATGAAAAAAGTGGAGTTTCCTAAATATCTTGTCGACTCTTTTTTATAAATGTGGCGCGCTTCACACTCATGAACAAGACTCTACTCGAAGTGTCTTGTGAGACTGCCTAGGACCTTTCTTAACACTATGGTCTGATTACCAAGTTGTCACGACCCAAGGTAGCCCCTAGGCATAACATGGTGTATAGGACCCCGAGAGGCTCCATACAAGCCACTTAGAATTCATCATACAAGAAATAAAGTATCATGGGGATAAAGAGATACACTTCATGTCTAAAAGTTTTATAAAAGTAAAGCGGAAATCTAAACGTTTGTTTCAAAATCACCTAGTACATAAGAATGAATATGGGAAAAATCCGTACATCATGTTCCAAACTGAAACTAAGAAGGAAAGCTGAAACAATAAAAGTCCATCCTCGAAGCATGAGGAGTCACCAAGCTCGAAAATCTTCTCAACGAACTCTAACCACGAAACTTGAAACCCTACATTTGGGGAAATGTAGCTAAAAACATGTGTTAGTACAAAATATGTACCAAGTATGATAGACATGCATAAAACATATTATGTCATGCTAAAAAGTGATTTTTCATGAGCATGCAATGATCAAGCTAAAACATAAAAATTGAGAGGTAGAAAGCCTAAATCTTAAAACATGATTTGTGCAAGTGAACATCATCTTAAAATATTAGTAAGATACTTCTTGAAGTAACATTCATTCATCATAGCTTGTTCGTGGAAAGTAGCCTTAACCTATATATAAGACCATGTGAGCTATCGACATGGAATGTGATGTCTCCCACACCGAAAGGGTTGTCCTACTTTCCAAGGTAAGGAACATGAACTTCTAGCTTATGTGGATCTATTATCTAATGTCTACCAAGACAATCCTATGTTGGCACATAGTTTATGGGACAAGGGTCATCACCACTTGTCCACTTGGTACTAAGCTTAACTTCAACGAAATAGTTCTTATTCCCGTTCATCTTAACTCTTAAAGGAACATGGGTAATCACATCGTTTCCTTACATCATATGACATGGATAATCGCCTCTTGTCATTTCAATTAGAATAGATCCTTAACATTGATTCATTTTAGGTGAGAAGACCTTTCTACCCTAAGAACACTTATTATGTGAGAAAACCTTTCAAAATCATGCTTTCATGTGTATATGAGAAATCCTTTCAACAACACAACAACAACAACATCATTGATAATTTACCCTTAAGCATCATTAAAACAGTTACATAAATTTCATGAGAACATGTTTGGTTTTTATTATCTCATCTTTCATAATTCAAAACCCACTTTATATCATCATAACTTGTAAAACATGGGAATTACATAGGCTCATGGGGGATCATCATTGAAACATGAGATTAACTCAATTCATGGATAAGAGATCATAAATTGATCAATTAAATAAATAATCAAGAGAACCTACAACATAGAAGAAAACCCTAACTCAATTGGGGATTTCTAACTTTGAAAATTGGAGAATTTGGGGACTCCAGGGATAAAATGGCTCTATAGATGAAAACTAGCATACCTCAATGTCAATTTCTTAACTTCAATGGAGTAATTGGAGACTTCACTTGGAACCGTAGGTTGAACCATTCTTCTTCAAGCTTACTAGAGAGAGAAATATTTGGGAGAGAAAGACTTGCTCTTCTTTTTGTTAATTTTAGAGAATGACTTTCATGGGTTAAATTTTTGGTTAAAAAAACTTATATAGGGGTCATATGTATGGGTAAAATGACATAGCATAAAAGACCTAATTGTCCCTGACTTACAACTGATGCGAACCCGAGATGGAGGGTTTCTTGAGCTTTCTAAGGATCCACGATCCGTCTGTGAAGTCATGGCCCTTGTACCAGTGGCTTGGGAAGACCCCTAGATGCTTTGACCCACCTTACGACCAACTTCACATGCCATTTTTCCCTTCACGACCTATCTAGAGGTTCGTGAGAAGGGGCTGGCCTTGGGTTGGTTTCTGCCTCCCCTTCACGACCACTACCACGAGGCGTGAGGCACACCACGAGCCGTCTAAGGGCTCGTGCGATGGGAGCCCCTCTTGACCAGGATTTGGAAGGCTTCATGAGCACAACCACGAGCCATAATACCCCTTCACAGCCCATGAAGGGTGTCGTGGCTCAGTTTTTGGCTGGTGACCTCCCAGTTAAACCTTTCTTGGCCTATTGATTACGAGGTTTTACAGATTGGGTCGTACGGCCTGTAGAACCCTCTACCATCTGTAGGTACTCTTCCACAGGACCAAAAATAATAGTGCACTTCCTGTGATTTTTTTTTATGTTTTCGTTGGGTTTGTTTAGTTGCTTTGCGTTCTTTGCTTACTTATAATTAAGTTAATAGTAGCTCCTCCAAAAGTACTATGTGGCCTAAAGGTCTTCCAAGGTGTGAGGACAATATCGTGGCTAAGCAAAAGTCCCAGCTCACCAATCAACCATCCCACCAGAAGTTGAGTGATTCTGATTATAATGGCGATGTAGTAATGAATCACTAAAAGAATTCTGTAGCACTTGATAACAAGCGAGACAATTTGACATGGTACCAAAACTGGTTAACATAGTAGCATTTCTATGAGCACCGATTCTCCATTCTTAGGAGTGAAGTGAATGAGCTAGCGATGAGGGTAGTTCACTAAAATAATCTATGTTCGGCTCTCAATCTAAGTTTGGCTCTGGGTCATAATCAGGCTTAGAGTCTGATTGTGGCTCATCACGGTCCCATAATGAGGCAACATCACCTACGAGACCCACAGAGCTTGTGCTAGTGTCGGGATAGTCGAATATGTAGTGCGTTGAGGTCATGTTCAATATATACTACGCTTATTCCCAGAAATCCGTAATCAGTCAAGATTGTTGGCTAACCTATGAACATCACTAGACAATGGTCTCTCCTAAGCACTAATAGCTGCAAGATTTCCTATTCTAGAAGTCTTCCTACTAAAATAAGTTGCCACAACATTGGTCTTCCCTTTATGATACAAGATGGTGATGTCATAGTCCTCATGTAGCTTAAGCCATCTATGCTGCCTCATGTTCAGATACCTCTGACTATTGATTAATTGAAGATTTCGATGGTTAGTGAATACCTCACAATGAATCCCATACAGATAATGCCGCCAAAGCTTAAGCACAAACATCACTGCTGGCAACTCTTGATCATGAGTGGGATAGTTCTTCTCATAGGTCTTCACTGTATTGAAAAATAGACAATCAGTTTCCCTTTTTGCATCAGAATACCACCCAATCCAACTCTAGAAGTATCACGATACACGATGAACTCTAGACCTCCTCGATCAAAGTCCAAACAGGAGTTGAAGTCAACAAGATCTTTTACTTTTGGAAACTCTCCTCACACTCATTAGACCACTTAAAGTTCACACTCTGTCGAGATAGTTTGGTCGAATGAGATGCAATAGTAGAGAAGCTCTGAACGAATCGTCTGTAGTAGCTTGAAAACCCCACAAAACTTGAATCTTAGTGACTGAAGTAAGTATGGTCTAACCTCTAACTACATCAATCTAGGTTGGATCCACCCTAATACCCTCTTTGGACACAACATGTCCCAAAAATTGCACTAAATCAAGAGAAAATACATACTTCGAGAACTTAGCATATAACTTCTCTTCCATCAATCAGTGGAGCACAATCCTCAAATGTCGATCATGATTATCCTTAGTTGTAGAGTACAAGAAGATGTCATCACTGAAGATTTTAAAGAAATAGTCCAAATACGGTTGAAACACCCCGTTTATCACCTCCATAGATGTTGCAGGGGCGTTAGTCAAACCGAAAGACATTACAAGAAACTCATAGTAACCATAACAATTCCTGAAAGCTATCTTACAGATACACGATGCCATAATCTTAAATTAATGATACCCAGATCTCAAATCAAAATGAACAAACAGAAATACACTTTGAAGTTGATCAAAAAATTCATCAAACTAAGGAAGAGGATACTTGATCTTCACTGTCACTTTGATTAACTATCGATAATCAATACACATTCTCATGGATCAATCGCTCTTCCTCACAAACAACGCAGGAGCACCCCATGGAAAAATATTACGGTGTATGAATCCCTTACTCAACAAATCCTACAATTTTTCTATCAATTATTTTAACTTAGATGGAGCCATATGATATAAAGGAATAAATATGGGCTTGGTGACCGGTTCCAAGTCAAAAAAAAGATTAAAATCCATATCCGTGGGAACACTTAAAAGATCAATAGGGAACACATCTGAAAACTCTCTAACCACAGTCACAAAATCCATAGGAGGTAGCTCAACAATAGTATCCCAAATAAAAGCGAAATAGGAAAAGCACCCTCTATCAACTACTCTCTAAGCTCGAATGAAAGAGATGACCTTGCTAGGATAAGAACCACTAATGCACATCCACTCAACACTCAAGACACCTTGTATCGCTAATGTCACAGTCTTAGAAAAATAATCCAAAATAGCATGATGCGGGGAGAGCCAATCCATACCAAAAATAACATCAAAGTCTACCATCCCCAAAATGATCAAGTCTACCCAAGTATCATGCTCCGCCAAAGAAACAAAACAATATTGATACACTCGATGCATTAGTAAGGAATCACCCACTAATGTAGAAACATGAAAAGGCACAAACATGCAGTCAGATATCATATCAAACCATGAAGCAAAATAGGTGGACACATAACAGAAAGTGCACCCTGTATCAAACAATACAACATAGGTTGCCGGCAAATCAGGATGATACATGTGATCATAATATCAGAAGTTTCGGCCTTAAGCCTCTCTAAAATAGCATAACACTTGTCATCTTTGCCACCCGTAATTTAAGTAAAACCCTAGACTCTACCATGTTGAGCTGTAGAATCCCTATTAGAAGTTCTGCCACCTCTACCAGTCTGACCTCTGCCTCAACCCCTCGTCGGAGGCGCTTAATCTGTAGCTAGAGCGACTGAATAAGTACGTTGGGGTCCTGAGTGAGTCTGTAAAGGACACTACTGAATCATGTGACCTAGATCCCTAAACCCAAAGCAAGAACTCATTACAAAATACACCTATTGCGAACAAGAAGAGCTATCATGGCCACCTCGGCTAGAACCATTAGATCCCTGGAAAGACTTTCCACTCTCACCTACTGGTATAGATGCATGAGTCAGCCCACGATGTTGAAATGAACTACTAACTCTATGAGTACCCTTGTCTCAAAATGTGATATAAAATAATTGACAAGAAGAACGGGTCCTCTTGGGCTCTCTAAACTTCTCTAAAAGAATCAACTCTGCCTCCTTGGGGGTGCTCACAATGGAATGTAATGAATCCCTCTCTCTGGTTGCTCCTAACACATACGACGTGATAGAGAAATTTAACTCTCTTACAAACCTGCGAACTCTCTCTGCCTAATAAGGAACAATAGTAATAGCATGCCTAGAAAGCTCACAAAATCAGGCCTCATACTCAGTCACTTACATACTCCCATATCTGAAGTCCTCAAACCTCAGTTGACTCTCCTATTTCATGCTCCAAGGAATGAAGCGATCTTAGAAGGTGCTAGAGAACACATCCTACTCAATCAGATGAGATCCAACTAGTCTAGACTTTCCAAAAGTCCTTTACTACTCTCTAGCACGTCCACGCACTGAAAGTGCAATAAAATGAACACAATGAATATTCACCATACATACTGCCTCAATCATCTCATGGAACAAAGTCAAGAATTAATGTTCATCCTTATTCTAACCACCTTGAAACTTTGGTAGTTTCATCTTCTCAAACCTCTTATAACATTTCTCCTCAGTGATCCTTAGAATAAGATCATTAGCAATCTAAACAACCACAACTAGTGTTGAAACTACAAAAAGTGGATCCACCTAATCCTGAATACCTGGGAGGGTCTGTGCTCCTAATCCAGTTTGAGATTCATGTGGTCTATGTATCGACCACCCTGAGAGAAGTTTTATATCGCACCATCATTAACAAGTCTCTTGAAAGATGGAAGCCCCAAACTTGAAAGGAACCTGGTCCTTAAAAACCTCCACATGTGGCTCATGAGAAGCCTATCTCCCTCGGGCTATGGGTGGTGCCACTTTTGTAGGAAGGACCTTTAGAAGGTTCTACTACACGAGCACATCCTCTAGCCCGAGCCCTAACCCTACCCCTAGTTTGGATCTGAACAACTGCTCGGGGACTTCCTCCCCCTACCACTGGAAACAAAAGCTCTAGTCCTCGGCATTTTCCAAAACAATACGTGGCTACTTAGCAAAGGCAAAGGTAACCAAGTACAATAAGAAAAGGATGAAATAATTTTTTTCCTTACAGTCTTCATAGCCTCTCGAAGATAAGCACAAACGTCTATGTACCGTCCCTGTAGACTCTACTTACACTTTGCTTGTGCACACATGAGACCTATTAACTTGGGGATCAGATACCATTTGTGTTGACCTAAGAATGGACATGGTGGTATTTGTCTATTTCCACCAAGACATGTCAGCCTCTACCCAACAAAACACATAAATACATAATAGAAAGATAAAGTAAGAATAAGAAAAAGGCAGAAAACTTATTAATTCGATTAATAGCACAATACCTGGTTACTGCGCGTAGAAGCCACTAATGTAAATACAAAATTGTAAAGATAAATCCATGTCTCAAATTTCTTTGTTTCTCAAATAAAACAAAGCATAAACTAAAGAGCAAGAGAACCCATCGACTGACAAGTAGCTACATCTCAAATTTCTTGACAAGCCTCGAAATGTGAAGAGAACAAGAAGATCATGGGAGTCCAGCTTGGAACCTACAGAAGTGTAGAAGCAAGGGGTGCGTACCACCAACACGGTACCCAACAAGCAACCCAAAAGGAAAGACAACCTAGCTAGAAATCGACTATCCTTTTCTTTTCCAACCGAACCTCTTCAAACTACAACCTGCAGAGAAATCATCCATTCCTATCAGTTCAACAATAAACAACTAACAAGGCTCAATAATCACAGCCTAACAGTAACAATTCAAACACCAACCTGAATCAAGTAAGTCAATCTCAAGTATGAAGTAGATTATTCAAAAGTATCACTCATATTTCACGAGTAAGTTTGTCATAAGAATCAAATTGTATCAATGACAACACAAGCCTTAAATGACCTCGGCTTATTTTAATCACTAGCTGGAAATGCTCTCGACATCATAACACTTACCGAAAATGACCTCAGCATCATGACCCTTGCCGAAAATGACCTCAACATCACAACACGCACTGGTAGGAAATGACCTCGACTCATATCAATCACTAGCTAGAAATTACCTCAGTTCATATCAATCCCTAGCCGAAAATGACCTCGACTTTATAACATTATCAGAAATGACCTCGGCATCATAAGTTATCACGTGTCTCATTATGGTGTTCCAAATTAATGAACACAAGCATTATACAGAAGAGACAAAAATGCGTTCATTTCAAGTCCACTTTCATGATATCAAGTATATCATCAACAAGGCATTTCACAATTTCACAATTTCACATTTTCATCAAGAAAACTTTTGATTTTTCCCTCTTTTATTAATTAACAATGATCAAGTTAAACAATAACCCTTCAACTCAATCCCGTTTACATCCCAACTAACTTACAGAGAAGAAAATTAAACAACTCTACTACACTACAAAGCTTAAGAGATCACTTGCCTTAAAAACAATCAATTAGTCAATCCAAAGCTTGAGCTTTGCCCGTCCTAATCACTTTCAATGTAACACCCAAAAAAAAAGTAGGCTAAACTAGAGCTTAACATGAGGGTTAGAGTCCTAAATGTAACTCCATGTACTTAAAAATAATGGGTTTTGTGTTAGAACGTCAAGGTACGACCCCTAAGGATAAACTATGGGTCCTTGAGGAGGGCCACAAAAAATTGCCTAGACAGTGACCAATGGAAGGGACCTACACCCCGTTGGTTAGTCCACGCTCGTGGGTGAGGGACCGTAGGTCATGCCTACAAATGAGGATCTCTAAACCCCGACCCACGCTTCACCAGCACGGGCTGTGGGTCCAACCACGGTACGTCTGTGAGGTTCGTGGGTGGTTACATGGAAACCGTTTGTGGGAGTTAGTTTAGGGGCACTATGGGGTTTTCGGGTTTTAATTAATACTAAGTGACATAGTTTTAGCCTAAATTAGATCACCTATATAAGGATTTTATACCACTAAATTAAGTCAATTATCTCATTATTTCTAAAACCAAAAGCTAGTCCTAAAACTTCATCCTCAACAAAGAAATTCTCTATCTAGAACTTCAAGGAAGAAAAGAAGGAAGTTGGAGCTAGGGTTCAAGGAGCAAGGTTTTATTCTCAAATTCATTGGATTTCATTGCTAAGGTATGGTAGCTCTTCATCCATGGATAAAATTCATCTATGGAGCCCCTTCAAAACCCCAATTTCAAATATAGGTATCCCCAAAAGCTAGGGTTTGATTCCAAAGTCATGGGTTCCTTTTAAAAACGATTTTAATGCTTGAATTACTTTATATATGATTGAATTGATGATTTATTATGGTTTTTTATGTTTAAATCCCCAAGAACCCATGAAATCCCCTTATTCCCAAATTATGATCTTGTGATGTGGGTTTGTGGATGAAAGAAGGATATGATGAGATTATGGTTGTAGTAATTTGGCTACTTGAATTATGTTAATATCCATGTCTAATGTAGTGAATTATAGATGTGTTGATTCAATATGAGCTTTGATCCTTGAAAGAGCAAATTATGATATAATGCATGTTTATGAAGACCTTGTATATGCTTTAAGAACAATTTGAGAGTGAAGTGAATATGATTATGATCTAGCTGTTACGTTGTTGAAAGGTTATTCTCATATAAACACTTATGTATGATTACGATATGATGTGAAAGGTTTTCTCACAATATGATGATTCTAGGGTTGAAAGGCTTTCTCACCTATAGAATCTAGATGAAGACATAGACGGTGAAAGGTTATTCTCACGCATGATCTAAGAGCTATCTTATGAATTATTTTGGATTGAGTTTCAAGACATTCTTCCATGAATATGAACTTAAGTCAATACTTAATATGAACTCCGTGGGAATTAATGCTTAGCACCGAGTGGATATTGAATATGAGATGGAAGTTTTTACGCTAGTTGAGTCCAACTTCCCAATGAAAGTTTTTACACTAGTTGAGTCCGGGTTCCCAAAGTATGTCTCATGAGATGGAAACCTTCTACCTTAGTTGAGTCTGTGTTTCTAGTATCAATCTCCTTATCCCATAAACTATGTGTCCCCATAGGTTATTTAGCTAGTGGATCCACCTAAGTTAAGAGTATGGTTCTACCTTAGGCAAGTAGAGCAACCCTTTTCGGTGAGGGAGTCACCAGATTCCATGTTAACTCACACGGTCTCATGTCGGTTAAGGCCTATTCTTACTATGACAACAACAATATGAACAAGAATATGAATTATGGGCTATGGTTACTCAAGAAGCTTTACTTAGCATGGGTGAGATTTATGGGATCTTATTCATGCATTGCACAAGTATGCTTTGAGGGTACTTATGAAGTCTTTCTCTTATGTTATGAAGATTTATATGTTGACTGTGTTTATGACTTATGCTTTTCCACCATGTTCATTGATGATGTTCAAACTTAGTAAATTGCATGCATTCAAATAAAATATCCCTTTCAACATGTTTTCAATGTTTTAATGCATGGCTATCATACTTAGTGCATTTTTGTACTAACGCCTACTTTTCCTACATTTTCCCTAAGTGTAGGCTCCGGGTCACAAGGTGATCATCGTTGTGGCTAAAAGTTTGGATTTGCTTATTCTCCTAGCTTGTTGATGAGTCCTCATTATTTCAGGATGGATGTTATCTCATTGTAGCTCATTTCTTGTATTTCCTTTTTTAGACTATGTTATATGGGATGTGTCCCTTTTCACTTTGAATATTAGAATAGATGGCTATGTTGAGACTTAGAGCCTAGACTTCCACTTCTGTTTTATGAAAATTTTAGACTTGACTTGAAATGCATTTTTACTCTTATTGTTCTATTGCTTATGTTATGATATGCTATTTGTCTCGTATGGAGTCCTTCGGGGTTCTATACACTATTCTACATCTAGGGGGAACCCCTGGGTCGTGACATTCAAAGTCACTCAATCTATAATAACCAAGTATTCGCAATAAATTTCTAGAAACAATAATACACAGATCAATTCTTTGAAAAAATGGGTCAATCAACACAAAAACGTAATTCCAAAAATAAGGTTTGAATCCGAAAGTTAATAATTGGAAATGATATTCAAGGCTTTAGGAACCCATTACTGAAAACCATTTTGAAAAAGGATTTGAAATCAGTTCACCATCCCAATTTACTTTAAAAGATCAAGTTCATGGCAAACCCTCATTTTATCAATTCAAAATCTTTATTTAAATACATAAATTCAAATATAATAACGAGTACTTGAAGATTTAGAGTTAAGAATAGTTACCCAAAAGCTTTTCCTCAAAAATCTTGTAGCGACCCTTTCAAAACGGTACCCCTACTTAAACAAGAAATCTAATTAAAATACTCACGACATTCAAAACCAATTAATGAGGCATATTGATTTTAACCTAGTAGAGGGATTAGATTCATAACGAACTCAAAAAAAAATAAAAAAATAATCTACGCAATTAACCGACCAGATCTTCATGCATATATTAACCTCACACTCGAGGTGAAATAACAAGAATATTACACTTCCGAGTACCGAAATCAGCCAACTCATGCTTCACACAACTTTTAAGACATATAGCAAATTAGTATATTATAAAACTTGGGTTTACACACCCCAAAAAGATAAAAAAAAAATGTATAACCATACTTATATTACAACCCATGGTGCATGACCAAATCAGCCCCCAAAATCTCATGTAAATATACAGCACAAAGATCATGTACAAGTCCCAAGGTTTATACAAAATATAGATGCCTATATGCAAATGTGATCTTCCTTAAGGCTTTCAAAATCTCCATCATCAATGGCCAGCTTCAAGCATCATCGCGAACAACCCCTACGATAGAAACAACTATCGCTAAGCATATAGCTTAGTGGTGTGCAAACTACAGGTTTGGAGCCCTCAAATTCACCAAGTTATCATTCTCAAAGCAAGGGCAGCACGATCGAAACAAAATCAGTAAATCAATATACAAGGAGTATCAAGTTCAATATTTAAAGGTCCAAATGTTAAGAAAGCTCATAACACAACATTTCAAGAGATTCAATAACAAGGCTCACCCAATATATACATCATGTCGTCACACCAAGCACGAGCAGGTGTCAAGAAGGGTCAAAACCCAATAATCAAGAGATCCAAGAACCATATTAAAAATGGCTTTCTAGTTCGTACTTAAAATGGACAACTTCCATTCTTAAGACGGACTAAAAATCAAAGTCAAGATGGCAAATGATCCAAACCAAGAGGCATGCCAAGAGTGACAAAGTCACAGCCACAAGAAGGACAAGGTCCCAACAAGAGTGCCAAGTGATCAAACAGTCCGTACAAGGGGGCGAGTTACATAAGCGTCCTTAATGTATTAAAGAATACCAATACGACAATGCAAAGTGACAAGAGGTAACCAAGGTACCAAGATAACTTTCAGATATACCAGTAGGTAAAAAAGAGTACAAGTATAAGTTTATACACAAACCTCAGTTCTTTAGCACAAAAACAGTCCAACACAACTTCACGAGTTCAAATCGTAGACCAACCAGCGTATCAAAGTCTTCAACTCGTACACAAGGATATACAACCTTTAAAAAATGAATTCAATCGCTTATTTACTTTCTAGTAGCTCAATAATGATGGATTAACACAGGGTTATCATCACAAGTAATCCTAACTTGTAGAAATACGACTATTCTCCCAAAACCGAAATTCTGCCCAATAAAAGCACTTCATGTCGCAACTTAGATTTGAAACAGAAAACGGCCAAAATGGAATTTATATACTTCACAAAAGATTTAGGTACACCTCTTAAGATTGCAAATAATCAAGAATCACCGCAAAATACTCTTTATACAAAAAGATATAAACAAAACACTAACAGTTGAACATACAGGATTTGAAATTCCAGAATCTGGACAGAACATGTCATAGGTTTCGTCCCTTATTTCGTAGTCCTAATGGCTAAATTAGAGTTTACCATAAACATAAGAGTTGTAGGTATAGGAATCAGCTTTCCAAAACATATTTATTCACCTCAAAAGAAGTTATACATAACGAGATATTCTAAAATTACTAAACACACAGCTTCTAAAAAACAAGTTTTGATTACTTACTAAAAGGTAGGATGTCTCGACTTCCAGCTAGAAGGACCAAGGTTTTCTCTTGTGATTTTGATGAAAAACTGGTTATAAAATGTTCTTATGTTCTTGGACTTCAGTTCCAAACGAAAATCACAGGAGGAGGTGTGATAATATAGTCTAATGAGTGATGCTTAGTCACATATACAACTGTCCCAAAAGGGTGCTTCCCCATTTTATTGTGTGCTGCCCTAAATGTATACATATACACCTATATGTATATAATTGTTACGAACACTTTCAACTCATATGTACTTTTAATTAGAAAAAATTACGTAAATACCCCCATACAATACCTTAAATTACGAGAACAATCTATTTTAAACAAGGTTGCATATATCACAAAATTTCAAGTTCCCAAAATAAGAGTAAAACATATTGTAGTAATTAAGAAATGATGCATCGACATGCAAGAGTTGATCTAGTATTTTAGGGGTGTGACAACTCTCTCCCCCTTAAAGAAATTTCATCTTGAAATTTACCGTACGCTAGTCCTGGAACAAGTGCGGATATAGGGTCCTCATGTCTTCTTCTGTTTCCCAGGTAGCTTCTTTTCTAGAATGGTTCCTCTAAAGTACCTTTACTAAGGGGATTCTCTTGTTTCTAAGTTGCTTTAGTTCTCAAGCTTGAATTAGAATAGGTTCTTCATTATACGTCAAGTCAGGATTAACCTCAATAGATTCAACTGGAAGAACATGAGATGGATCAGAACGATATCTTCTAGGCATAGAAACATGGAAGACATTGTGGATCTTGTCTAACTCACGTGACAATGCCAATTTATATGCAACTGGTCCAACCTTTCAAGTATCTCATAAGGTCCAATAAATCGGGGACTAAGTTTTCCTTTCTGGCCAAATCTCATAATCTTTTTCCATGGAGACACCCTTAAGAATACTTTATCCCCAACTTGATATTCAATATCACGCCTTTTAAGATTAGCATACGACTTTTTTCTATCCGAAGAAATCTTTAGACGATCTTTGATAATTTTTACCTTATCCTGTGTTTGTTGCACAATTTCAGGACCAACAAGATTTCTTTCACCAACTTCACTCCAACAAAGAGGGGTTCGGCATTTTCTTCCGTATAAGGCTTCATAGGCAAGCATTCCAATACTCGATTGGTAACTATTATTGTAAGAAAATTCTATCAAGGCCAAGTGTTTGTCCCAACTACCTCAAACTCCATAATGCAAGCTCGAAGCATATCCTCCAAAATTTGTATCACTATTTCCAACTGGCCGTCAGTTTGAGGATGGAACGAAGTGCTAAACTTCAACTTAGTACCCAAAGCTTCCTGCAAGCTACCCCAAAATCTAGATGTAAACCTTGGGTCCCGATTTGATAAAATAGACACAGGGATCCCATGTAGTCTTACAATCTCCTTAATGTACAACTAAGCTAAACGCTCAAGTGAGTAATCCATCCTGATTACTAAGAAGTGAGCACTCTTGGTTAGCCTGTCCACAATCACCCATATTACATCATGATTCCTCTGAGTGCGAGGAACTCCAGAAACAAAGTCCATAGTTATTCTCTCCCATTTCCATTCTGGCATTGACAAGGGTGGTAGTAACCCCACTGAGACTTGATGTTCAGCCTTTACTTGTTAACAAACCAAACATTTAGAGATGAACTCTGCAGTGTCTCTCTTCATACCATTCCACCAATAAATTTCTTGAATGGTCTGGTACATCTTTGTACCTCCGAGATGCATTGCATATGGTGAATCATGTGCTTTATTCAATATTTCTCTCCTCAATTTGTCATCATTAGGGACGCATAACCTATTTTGATAAAATAAGCCACCATCCTCTGTAAATGTAAAATCATGTTTTTCCCCACTTTTAACTTCTCTGGACAATTTTACAAGCTTGTCATCTAACATTTGTGCTTCGTTCACCTGCTCAAGTAATATTGGCTCTATTGGTAAATTAGCAATAGTTGAACCATTTGAATCAAGTGTAAAACAAACATTTATCGCTCTTAATTCAAGGAGCAAGGGTAAAGGACTCAAAGTAATGCTTGCGAACGATTTCCGACTTAAGGCATCTGCAACCACATTGGCTTTACCTGGATGATAATCAATCGTGCAGTCATAATCATTGATGAGCTCAAGCCATCTATGTTGTTGAAGGTTTAGCTCCTTTTGAGTACCCAAGTACTTTAAGCTTTTGTGATCAGTGAAGATATGACATTTCTCTCCATATAAATAATGTCACCATATTTATAAAGCAAACCCTATAGCAGCAAGTTCAAGATCATGAGTAGGATAATTCAATTCATGCAGTTTTAATTTCCGAGAGGCATAAGAAATTACCTTCCCTTCTTGCATCAAAACACATCTGAGACCATTGTGAGAAGCATCACTGTATACTACGTACTCTTTCCCTTCAATTGGTAGAGTAAATATAGGCGCTTGAGTCAACAAGGATTTGAGAGTTTCAAAGCTCTCTTGACATTTGTCATCCCAGATAAACTTTACTTCCTTCTGCAAGAGCTTAGTCAAAGGAGAGGCGATAATGGAAAAGCCTTTCACAAATCTTCTGTAGTATCCTGCTAAGCGCAAGAAACTTTTTACCTCAGTCGGACTTTTGGGAGGTTTCCATTCAACAACTGCTTGTAATTTACTAGGATCCACTTTCACACCTTCATTTGATACAACATGTCCTAGAAAAGCTACTTCATCAAGCAAAAATTCACACTTGGAAAGTTTAGCATAAAGTTCTTTCTCCTTCAAAATTTTCAAAATAATCCGGAGGTGTTTATCATGGTCTTCACTACTTCTGGAAAATATTAAAATATCATCTATAAAAACAACCACAAACTGATCAAGATAAGGCTTGAATACTCGATTCATTAGATCCATGAATACCGCAGGAGTATTTGTCAATCCGAATGGCATCACCAAAAATTCATAATGACCATATCGAGTGCTAAAAGAAGTTTTAGTAATATCTTTTTCTCTAACACGCAGTTGGTGATATCCACACCTTAAATCAATTTTTGAGAATACTTTAGCACCTTTAAGTTGGTCAAACAAATCATCAATTCTTGGTAGTGGATATCTATTCTTGATTGTTATTCTGTTCAATTGTCTATAGTCAATACAAAGCCTAAGAGTGCCATCTTTCTTCTTTACGAATAAAACAGGGGCTCCCCAAGGAGAAACACTAGCACGAATAAAACCTCTCTCAAGAAAAACTTGCAGTTGAGATTTCAATTCTCTTAATTCTGTTGGAGCCATTCTATAAGGAATGATAGAAATAGGGGTAGATCCAGGAATAAGCTCAATTGGAAATTCAACCTCTCTTTCCGGGGGCAATCCCGGAAGGTTTTCTGGAAATACTTCTGGAAAATCACATACAGTAGGTATGTCTTTGATACAAGAACTCTTCAACTGTGTATCAACTATGTGAGCAAGGTATGCCTCACAACCTTGACGTATCAACTTTCTTGCCAGAAATAATAGTAGATGTCACTGATCTTTCACCTTGTACAATGATGTGTGAAAAGGTAGGATTTTTAAAAGTCACATGCTTAGACCTACAATCTACAACTGCATGATATTTATAAAGCCAATCCATCCCAATAATAACATCAAAATCCTTGAAGGGCATTTCAATCAAATCAGCACGGAAGACTAGGTTTTGAATCACGAAGGGACAATCTTGGTAAACTCGATTACACACAACTTGATAACCCAAAGGACTTTCAACCAGCACATCATAATTAAGATTCACAGATTTCACATTTTCAGGAAGAACAAGCGATGAACAAATATAGGAATGTGTAGAACCAAGATCAAATAATGTAAACACGCATAAGCCAAATAAGTGAAATTTACCAACAACCACGTCTTGTCCATCTTGATCATCCCTCTGCCTCATAGCATAAGCACGTGCAGTAGCTTTGCCCACTAGCTTGATTAGCTCTACTTGTACCTGCTGCCTGGGTGTTTTTAGGTCTTGCACCAATATTAGTTTGAGGAGGATTGACAGAAGGCTTATGAACTGAGCCTTCAGTTCTCAACGATGGAGCATAAGGACAATCCTTCACTTTATGATCAAAGCTCCCACAATTGAAACATGCACCAGAAGCTCTCCTGCAAGTACCATAATGATTATTTCCACATTGTGGACAAGTGGGAACACGAGGCTTTCCTTGGCCATAATTTGGAGTGCTAGTTGTAGAAAATTCGAATCTGTTTTTCCTTTGTTAAGGTGGCCTGTTATCACTGCCAGCCTTAGAATTATCAAACCTTCCCCTTTTGGATGGACCCCCAAAATCTGGTCTAGGCTTTTGAAATCTATTTTCATTTCTACTAGTTTCTTCTTTATCAAGTCGTTTCCAAGTAAAAGCAGTAGACACTAACTTACACAATTTCTCATGTTGCAGGATCGCCACATTCTTTCTAATGGAATTATTTAAACCGTCTTCAAATTTCCTCCACTTGTCTTTTTCCTCTTTAATAATACCACCAGCATAGCGAGAGAGCCTTAGAAACTTCTGTTAGTATTCAGCAATAGACATGCGTGGTTGCCTTAGATTCAAAAACTCTTTTTTCTTTGCATCACAATAAGCAGGTGGAACATACTTCATACGAAATTCCTTAAGAAAATCATCCCAAGTAAGAATAGGAGGTTTTACCTTGGCATTCAGAACACTTACCCACCAATCGTAAGCATCCTTTTGTAATAATGAAATAGCATACTTAAATTTTGCAACATCTGAACACTTTAACTGCTCAAATACCCTCTCCATGCGATCAAGCCATTGTTCAGCATCATCAGTGGGATCAACAGTGCCTTCACACTCCACTCTACCCATTTTCCTCATTTTCTGAAAGTTAATCCTGTGGGGATCATGCATCGATTCAGCCACGTGGTGGAAGAATTCAGCCGTTTGATGAAAATGAGGATTCATGGTTTGAGTACCATGACTCATGTGAGGATGTGGACCAGCTCTTACACCCTGATGGTTTCCCACTTCAAATCCACTAGTGTGGGGAACATAATGATTCGAGATATGTTCTCCAACCCCTTCCAGTGCATGAGGTTAGGAAACAGAGGAACCTGAACCTTCACGAGCAACTTCCATAGGACGGTCAAAAGAAGTGGCCATAACGTAATTCCTTCAAAAGGAAAGAGCACATTGCATTAGTGACATGTACATGATGCATGTACACTCTACATGCGATAAAATATTATAAACCATGTAAGTGAACAAATAATCCAAATAGAACTTTTTCGAAAGCGAACAAGTATACAAGTAATTCACAGCAAAAGTCCTAGAACCATAAACCTAGACTCTGATACCAACACTTGTAGCAACCCTTTCAAAACGGTACCCCTACTTCAACAAGAAATCTAATTAAAATACTCGCGAAATTCAAAACCAATTAATGAGGCATACTTGTCACGACCCAGGAGCACCCCCTAGTCGTAACCGGCGTACTCGACCTCGAAGAAGTCTAATACAAGCCCCTTAGCATTCATTCATCGCATAAACACTAAAACCATAAGGAATTAAAAACTTTCTTAAAAAGAAAACATTTCATAAAAAAAAACTAGCAAACGGAAGACTTTCTAGACTTTATACGAGATGTCTCAAAACCGTCTAATACTTTAGAGTACAAAATTCTGGACTAATCCATACACAACTTAAACAATACTAAAAAGACATAAAAGAACTTATTGGGTATTGTCCTCGAATCTATGAGGACTCACCAAGTCTTCATCTTCAACACTTAGAAACCTATCAAATTGCCATGAAATGTCATCATCTCCAAATCCCTACACTTTAGTCCAAAAAGGGAAAGAAAGGGGTTAGCACAATTAAGTACTAAGTATGGAGACCATGCAAAAACATGCCAAAAAGGACATTTTCAAGGAAGTAAATGCTTTCATATCATTTGATAAAACCTTTCCTTTACAAGTATAAGAGACATAATACAAGTCAACATTAATATATAAGACCATAGCCAACCATACATATACTCAACATATGTCCATATACAACCCAAGCTCAACTTTAAAAGAACACATGTCATTTCATTACCATAGGACCACTACCTAATATAACCTTAAGACACACTTGAGTGAGACAAAAAGTGACTGCCCATACAACCTCTTCAAGCACACTTAAGTGTTCCCCAAGATTACCTTAGGTAAGGACATTTCCTTTACAACATAACATCAATAAACCAACATTCTTTAAGAAACCATTTTGGAGACATTCAAGCACATAAAGGGACTTTGACATAATAGTGGTTAGACTTAGGGAACTCACTTTATTATCTTCAAAGCCTACTCGTGCCATGTGTAGATAGCATCCCATACTACTACCTACATGTTGTTGAACCTATCCAATAACTAGAGTGCACATCCCACATGATGGGAGTAGGCATAACCGACATAGACCATACTAGCTAGGTATGGAATCCGGAGTCCATCCTACTCCGTGGAGGTTGTTCTACTCGCCAAAGGTAGAACTAGTAAGCAACCCATGTAGGCACATGGTTTAGGGGATGTCCAAGGAAGTTCATTGTGCCCTAGTCTCATACTCAAGTAGGGCCACCATCCTAACCACATCCACTCGGTGCTAGCCTTATTTCCCATTAAGTATTTTCATTCACATGTATACTAGAGAGGGTTTCTTTTCCAATTCAACCAACTCATAGTATCTCTTCCCAAGAAAAGCCCCATTTCTTAGTTATGGCCAATCAAGGTTCATAAGGATAACTCATTTGATTTTCTTAGATAAGGATTATCATGCCGTTCCGGCTCCATCCATCTCTAAGTCTATCATCTCACTTAAGAAGGGAACTTCACCCAAGGCCCACCCTTCAAGGTTATACATTTACTTAGAAAAGCTAGACTTATGAAAGGGCACCATTTCATAGTTCTGCCGATTCAACTCTTGGTCTAGAATTCCTCTTTTAGCATTTATAGAAAGGGCACCATTTCTTAGTTCTTGCCCACTTCACACATTCATGCATTCAAGACTTTAAGTAACAAAGAGAGACACTTTAGTCTACCAACCAAGTCACAACATTATCATCTATGGATACTTCATAATCCAACATCATTTCATATATTCATCATGAGAAATCATACTTTGAATCACAATGCTATACACTTTACATAGGATCATCACAAGATCACATAAACTCATTCACATCATGCGTTCACATATAGCTTCACATAAAACTTTACATATAGCTTCAAATAGGACTTTATATATAGGCTCATTTATATATAATAACACAACAATATAACAATATTCATACAATGCCCTTCATGGCCACAATCATAATTCCAAAGCAACAAGAAACACTTCCACAAAAGGTGGATCCAACCTACGAAGCAATTATAGCAATATTAAGAGATCAAGCCATCTTCCCATTCTAAAAAGCCATAACCAACATTACTCATTTCCCTACTAATTCAACATTATTCATAAAATAGGTCAATTTACCATCCTTTCCAAGCCACAATCACCATCCTTAATTCTCCATAATATCACAATAGAATAACATAGATAATAGTAGAATTTAGCTATACAATAGAAGCTAAACATAATCCAATAATCAACATATGGACCAATTTACTATTTGCCCATTCAAGGCTCAAATCTCATATCCTTCAATTCAACATCAATTCTTCACAATTCAACATATATAATACCATATATGAACAGCCCATACCATAATAAACATAATTATATAATCATTTACTCAAAATCAATACTCCCACTTTATGGTGAAATTTAGAGAATTTGAGAAAAACGTGGGTTCATGGGGATTTCTTTCTAAAAACCATTAAAAACCATTAATAACAATATAAATCATCATTTAAAACCTTTTTTATGCAAGAACCCATGCTAGAATCGAAATTTGGACTTTAGGATTTTTGAAGAACTTTGAAAATACTTTGAATTAGCTCTTTGATTGAAAAAGGAATCAAAGATAAAGAGTCCCCATACCTTAACAAAGAATCCCCAAGCAATTTGAGAAAGAACCACCTTAAAATCGTCAAATCCTAGCTCCTAGTTCTTGACCTTCTTCAATGGAGGATTGTAGAAATTGATATTTGAGAGGAGGTGGGTTTCTTTCTTTATTCTAATTGGAGTGACTTAAATGAAAGAATTTTGGTCAAAAAGGGGATTTATAATTGCTAGGAAAGGCGAAGAATAATAGGAACTCAACTTGGGAAAAGTATTAAGCACCCACAAAGTTAAACTTAAAATTGTTCACTAAACCCGTCAAAAATTCGTCCTTTTGGACAGTGGTTCAGTATTTCGGGCCTAACTTCTTACTCCAAGGTCAGAATTGGGCAAACCTTGTGGCATTGGAAAGAGGACTCCGAAACCTTTAATTGGATAGGTAAAGGTATACCTAATTCATTTTGAGCTAAAAGATATGACCATTTAAAGTTGACCCTTACAACTCACTTGTTAAACTGACTAGTTTCCGGACGTCACGGTCATTTCACATCATTTCATCAAGTTCTCAACTCCAAACTCACACGTGAGGCTCTAGTTTCATTAGTTCGTTTTTAGGGTCGTTACATTATCCCCCACTTGGGAACATTCGTCCTCGAATGACACTTTAAACGTATAAGGGGTAACGACTAAAGTAAACATCCCATCAACATGCATTCAACATCAATACAAATGCATAAATATAGGAAGAAACATCAACTCCACATAGAAAGTCCCACACAACTTCATCCAATTCAAAAAAGTAGGCACAACATCTACTAACTCCTTATGCATCATCTTTACCTTTTCTCATTTCTCATTTCATTTCATTGGAGGTACTTCCTTCTCCAAATCATCTCATGCTCATCATAACATCAAAGGACTCAATATGCAATTTTCTCATTAAAGCACATCATGCAAGTTTCTCCAAAACTCAAGTAAGCATGCTCACATTATCACCTCATAAAGAAAATAGACAACTTATGCTAAATGCACATTATGCAACTTTCTCATGGAAGCACTTTAGGCACCATCATCAAAACACTAATAAACATGCTCATAAGTCAGCTCAAGCAACATTTAGGTAAATCATTATAGATGCACATCAACATGAGGAACATAAATTTATGAAAACTCATTTTCTCATTTAACATGAATTCATTTGAAACATGCATGACATAAGGAAACCATGGAAAACTCTTTTTCACATAAGATTCCAAAACATAACCCAAGCTTCTAGGAACTCTTTGTTTTAGGCTTGAGTAACCACATATAGAAGTAGGTAAGGATATCAACACTTCTCAACAACTTCACTACTCAACATACCATCAATCTTACCAAAATCATTCTTACCCAACTCTTTAATTAACTAAACCTCTTGTAATGAAAACATCCTTCAAGCCTAACTAATAAACAGCAACCACACTTAAAGACCTTATCATCGAACCACATATTCCCCCCCCCCCTCCCCACTTAGGAGAAACTCTTACTAGTTCTTTCAAATTCACCTCCTTCCATCCTAAGTTCGGATCAAAACAACACTAGGCTTTTATACTCATTACACCGAGCATTTCTAAATCACCACACATTTCACAAATTTCATCAACTCATCACAAAACTTCCTCATGACTAAGCCGAATACCACCAACAACACGCATAACCAAAGGAATCCCATTCATACTAAAGTCATCACCACAATCTTTCACCTCACACCTACTAAGTCACCAACTCATAGTTGGTATCACAACCAACATTCTCTCTCCCTCAACCCTTGCAACATTAAAACTTCCTCAAAGGTTACACCTAAATGACCATCACATACGGAACAAGGGAAGACATTATAGAGAGAAACTCCATGGCACTACTTAAAGAATAAAGAAGTGAAACTTTCTTCGCACCCAATAGCCTTCTATTCATAAGGTGACGAGCTTCACATTATGAACAAGACTCTACTAGATGTGGTTTTGAGACAACCCAAGATCATCCTGGAAACTTATGCTCTAATACCAAGTTTGTCACCACCCGGGAGCACCCCTAGTCGTAACCGGCGTACTCGACCTCGAATAGGTCAAATACAAGCCTCTTAGCATTCATTCATCGCATAGACACTAAAAGCAAATGGAATTAAAAACTTTCTTTAGCAAGAAAACATTTCATAAAAAAAAATAGCAAACAGAAAACTTTCTAGACTTTATGTGTGATGTCTCAAAACCATATAATATTTTAGAGTACAAAATTCGGGACCAATCCCATATACAACTTAAACAATACTAAAAAGACATAAAAGAACATATTGGGTATTGTCCTCGAATCTATGAGGACTCACCAAGTCTTCATCTTCAACACTTAGAAACCTATCAAATAGCCATGACATGTCATAATCTCCAAATCCCTACACTTTAGTCCAGAAAGGGAAAGAAATGGACTAGCACAATTAAGTACTAAGTATGGAAACCCTGCAAAAACATGCCAAAAAGGACGTTTTCAAGGAAGTAAATACTTTCATATCATTGGATAAAACCTTTCCTTTACAAGTATAAGAGACATAATACAAATCAACATTAACATATAAGATCATAGCCAACCATACATATACTCAACATATGTCCATATACAACCCAAGCTTAACTTTAAAAGAACACATGTCATTTCATTACCATAGGACCTCTACCTAATATAACCTTAAGACACACTTGAGTGAGATAATAAGTGACCGCCCATATAACCTCTTCAAGCACACTTAAGTGTTCCCCAAGATTACCTTAGATAAGGACATTTCCTTTACAACAAAACATCAATAGACCAACATTCTTTAAGAAACAATTTTGGAGACATTCAAGCACAAAAGGGGACTTTGACATAATAGTCGTTAGACTTAGGGAACTCACTTTAGTATCTTCAAAGCCTACTCCTGTCATGTGTAGATAGCATCCCATACTACTAACTACACGTTGTAGAACCTATCCAATAACTAGAGTGCACATCCCACATGATGGGAATAGGCATAACTGACGTAGACCATACTAGCTAGGTATGGAATCTGGAGTCTATCCTACTCCGTGGAGGTTGTTCTACTCGCCAAAGGTTGAACTAGTAAGCAACCCATGTAGGCACATGGTTTAGGGGATGTCCAAGGAAGTTCATTGTGCCCTAGTCTCATACTCAAGTAGGGCCACCATCCTAAACACATCCACTCGGTGCTAGCCTTATTTACCATAGAGTATTTTCATTCACATATGTACTAGAGAGGGTTCCTTTTCTTGTTCAACCAACTCATAGTATCTCTTCCCAAAAAAGGCCGCATTTCTTAGTTATGGCCAATCAAGGTTCATAAGGATAGCTCATTTGATTTTCTTAGGTAAGGATTATTATGCCGTTCCGGCTCCATCCATCTCTAAGTCTATCATCTCACTCAAGAAGGGAAGTTCGCCCAATGCCCACCCTTCAAGGTTATACATTTACTTAGGAAAGCTAGACTTATGAAAGGGCACCATTTTTTAGTTCTGCCGATTCAAGTCTTGGCCAAGAATTACTATTTTAGCATTTATAGAACGGGCACCATTTCTTAGTTCTAGCCCACTTCACATATTCATGCATTCAAGACTTTAAGTAATAAGGAGAGACACTTTAGTCTACCAACACAATGCTATACACTTTACATAGAATCATCACAAGATCACATAAACTCATTCACATCATGCCTTCACATATAGCTTCACATAAAACTTTACATATAACTTCAAATAGGAGTTTACATATAGCCTCATTTATATATAATAACACAATAAATCAACAATACTCATGCAATGCCCTTCATGGCAACAATCATAATTCCAAAGCAACAAGCAACACTTCCACCAAAGGTGGATCCAACCTAAGAAGCAATTATAGCAATATTAAGAGATCAAGCCATCTTACCATTCTCCAAAGCCATAACCAACATTACTCATTTCCCTACTAATTCAACATTATTCATAAAATAGGTCAACTTACCATCCTTTCCAAGCCACAATCACCATCCTTAATTCTCCATAATATCACAATAGAATAACATAGATAATAGTAGAATTTAGCTATACAATACAAGCTAAACACAATCCAATAATCAACATATGGACCGATTCACTATTTGCCCAATCAAGGCTCAAATCTCATATCCTTCAATTCAACATCAATTCTTCAGAATTCAACATATATAATACCATATATGAACAGCCCATACCATAATAAACACAATTCTATAATCATCTACTCAAAATCAATACACCCACTTTATAGTGAAATTTAGAGAATTTGAGAAAAACATTGGTTCATGGGGATATCTTTCTAAAAACTACTAATAATCATTAATAACAATATAAATCATCATTTAAAACCTTTTTAATGCAAGAACCCATGCTAGAAACGAAATTTGGACTTTAGGATTTTCAAAGAGCTAATTCAAATAAGCGTCCCCATACCTTAACTAAGAATCCCCAAGCAATTTGAGAAAGAACCACCTTAAAATCGCCAAACCCTAGCTCCTAGTTCTTGACCTTCTCCAATGGAGGATTGTAGAAAAAGATATTTGAGAGGACGTGGGTTTCTTTCTTTATTCTAATTGGAGTGACTTAAATGAAAGAATTTTGGTCAAAGAGGGGCTTTATAATTGCTGGGAAAGGCAAAGAATAATAGGAACTCAACTTGGGAAAAGAATTAAGGACCCACAAAGTTGAACTTAAAAGTGTTCACTAAACCCGTCTAAATTCGTCCTTCTGGATATTTCTTCACTATTTCGGGCCTAACTTTTCACTCCAAGGTCGGAATTGGGAAAACTCGGTGGAGTTGGAAAGAGGACTCAGAGACCTTTAACTGGATAGTTAAAGGTCCACCTAATTCATTTTGAGCTAAAAGATACAACCATTTAAATTTGACCCTTACAACTCACTAATTCAAATGACTAGTTTCCGGAGGTCACGGTCATTTCTCATCATTTCATCAAGTTCTCAACTCCAAACTCACATGTGAGGCTCTAGTTTCACTAGTTCGTTTTTAGGGTCGTTACATTATCCCCCACTTGGGAACATTCGTCCTCGAATGACACTTTAAACACATAAGGGGTAACGACTCAAGTAAACAGCCCATCAACATGCATCAACATCTATACAAATGCATAAATATAGGAGGAAACATCAACTCCACATAAAAAGTCCCACACAACTTCATCCAATTCAAGAAAGTAGGCACAACATCTACTAACTACTTATGCATCATCTTTACCTTTTCTCATTTCTCATTTCATTTCATTGGAGGTACTTCCTTCTCCAAATCATCTCATGCTCATCATAACATCAAAGGACACAATATGCAATTTTCTCATTAAAGCACATCATGCAACTTTCTCCAAAATTCAAGTAAACATGCTCACATTATCACCTCATAAAGCAAATTGACAACTTATGCTAAATGCACATTATGCAACTTTCTCATGGAAGCACTTTAGGCACCATCATCAAAACACTTTTAAACATGCTCATAAGTCAACTCAAGCAACATTTATGCAAATCTTTATAGATGCACATCAACATGAGGAACATAAATTTATGAAAACTCATTTTCTCATTTAACAAGAATTCATTTGAAACATGCATGACATAAGGAAACCATGGAAAACTCTTTTTCACATAAGACTCCAAAACATAACCCAAGCTTCTAGGAACTCTTTGTTTTAGGCTTGAGTAAGCACATATAGAAGTAGGTAAGGATATCAACACTTCTCAACAACTTCACTACTCAACATACCATCAATCTTACCAAAACCATTCTTACCCAACTCTTTAATTCACTAAACCTCTTGTAATGAAAACATCCTTCAAGCCTAACTCATAAACATCAACCACACTTAAAGACCTTATCATCTAACCACATATTCCCCCCCCCCCCCCCCCCACTTTGGAGAAACTCTTGCTAGTTCTTTCAAATTCACCTCCTTCCATCCTAAGGTCAGATCAAAAAAACACTAGGCTTTTATACTCATTACACCGAGCATTTCTAAATCACTACACATTTCACAAATTTCTTCAACACATCACAAAACTTTCTCATGACTAAGCCGGATACCACCAACAACACGCATAACCAAAGGAATCCCATTCATACTAAAGTCATCACCACAATCTTTCACCTCACACCTACTAAGTCACCAACTCATAGTTGGCATCACAACCAACATTCTCTCTCCCTCAACCCTTGTAACATTAAAACTTCCTCAAAGGTTACACCCAAATGACCATCGCATACGGAACTAGGGAAGACATTATAGAGAGAAACTCCATGGCACGACTAAAAGAATGAAGAAGTGAAACTTTCTTCGCACCCAATAGCCTCCTATTCAAAATGTGGCGAACTTCACATTATGAACAAGATTCTACTAGGTGTGGTTTTGAGACAACCTAAGACTATCTCGGACACTTATACTCTGATACCAAGTTTGTCACGACCCGGGAGCACCCCCTAGTCGTAACCGGCATACTCGACCACAAAGAGGTCTAAAACAAGCCTCTTAGCATTTATTCATCGCGTAGACACTAAAACCATAAGGAATTAAAAACTCTCTTTACCACGAAAACATTTCATAAAAAAAATAGCAAACGAAAGACTTTCTAGACTTTTTGCGTGATGTCTCAAAACCATATAATACTTTAGGGTACAAAATTCGGGACTAATCCCATACACAACTTAAACAATACTAAAAAGACATAAAAGAACATATTAGATATTGTCCTCGAATCTATGAGGACTCACCATGTCTTCATCTTCAACACTTAGAAATCTATCAAATAACCATGACATGTCATCATCTCCAAATCCATACACTTTAGTCCAAAAGGGGAAAGAAAGGGGTTAGCACAATTAAGTACAAAGTATGGAGACCATGTAAAAACATGCCAAAAAGGACATTTTCAAGGAAGTAAATACTTTCATATCATTTGATAAAACCTTTCCTTTACAAGTATAAGAGACATAATACATATCAACATTAACATATAAGACCATAGCCAACCATACATGTACTCAACCTATGTCCATATACAACCCATGCTTAACTTTAAAAGAACACATGTCATTTCATTACCATAGCACCTCTACCTAATATAGCCTTAAGACACACTTGAGTGAGACAAGAAGTGACCGCCCATACAACCTCTTCAAGCACACTTAAGTGTTCCCCAAGATTACCTTAGATAAGGACATCTCCTTTACAACATAACATCAATAGACCAACATTCTTTAAGAAACCATTTTGGAGACATTCAATCACATAAGGGGACTTTCACATAATAATCGTTAGACTTAGGAAACTCACTTTAGTGTCTTCAAAGCCTACTCGTGCCATGTGTAGATAGCATCCCATACTACTAACTACACGTTGCAGAACATATCCAATAACTAGAGTGCACATCCCACATGATGGGAATAGGCATAAACAAGATAGACCATACTAGCTAGGTATGGAAATCGGAGTCTATCCTACTCCGTGGAGATTGTTCTACTCGCCAAAGGTAAAACTAGTAAGCAACCCATGTAGGAACATGGTTTAGGGGATGTCCAAGGAAGTTCATTGTGCCCTAGTCTTATACTCAAGTAGGGCCACTATCCTAACCACATCCACTCGATGCTAGCCTTATTTCCCATAGAGTATTTTAATTCACATATGTACTAGAGAGGGTTCCTTTTCTTGTTCAACCAACTCATAGTATCTCTTCCCAAGAAATGCAGCATTTCTTAGTTATGGCCAATCAACGTTCATAAGGATAGCTTATTTGACTTTCTTAGATAAGGATTATCATGACGTTCCGGCTCAATCCATCTCTAAGTCTATCATCTCACTCAAGAAGAGAACTTCGCCCAAGGCCCACCCTTCAAGGTTGTACATTTACTTAGGAAAGCTAGACTTATGAAACGGCACCATTTCTTAGTTCTGCCGATTAAAGTCTTGGCCTAGAATTGCTCTTTTAGCATTTATAGAAGGGGCACCATTTCTTAGTTCTAGCCCACTTCACACATTCATGCATTCAAGACTTTAAGTAACAAGGAGAGACACTTTAGTCTACCAACCAAGTCACAACATTATCATCTAAGGATACTTCATAATCCAACATCATTTCATATATACATCATGAGAAATCATACTTTGAATCACAATGCTATACACTATACATTGGATCATCACAAGATCACATAAACTCATTCACATCATGCCTTCACATATAGCTTCACATAAAACTTTACATATAGCTTCAAATAGGACTTTACATATAGTCTAGTTTATATATAATAAGGCAATAATAAAACAATACTCATACAATGCCCTTCATGGCCATAATCATAATTCCAAAGCAACAAACAACACTTCCACCAAAGGCGGATCCAACCTAAGAAGCAATTATAGCAATATTAAGAGATCAAGTCATCTTACCATTCTCCAAAGCCAAAACCAACATTACTCATTTCCCTACTAATTCAACATTATTCATAAAATAGGTCAACTTACCATCCTTTCCAAGCCACAATCATCATCTTTAATACTCCATAATATCACAATAGAATAACATAGATAATAGTAGAATTTAGCTATACAACACAAGCTAAACATAATCCAATAATCAACACATGGACCGATTCACTATTTGCCCAATCAAGGCTCAAATCTCATATCCTTCAATTCAACATCAATTCTTCAGAATTCAACTTATATAATACCATATATGAACAACCCATACCCTAATAAACACAATTATATAATCATCTACTCAAAATCAATACACCCACTTTATGGTGAAATTTAGAAAATTTGAGAAAAACATGGGTTCATGGGGATTTCTTACTAAAAATAATTAATAATCATTAATAATAATATAAATCATCATTTAAAACCTTTTTAATGCAAGAACCCATACTAGAAACGAAATTTGAACTTTAGGATTTTTGAAAAACTTTAAAAATACTTTGAATTAGCTCTTTGATTGAAAAAGTAATCAAAGATAAAGAGTCCCCATACCTTAAGTAAGAATCCCCAAACAATTTGAGAAAGAACCACCGAAAAATCGTCAAACCCTAACTCCTAGTTCTTGACCTTCTCCAATGGAGGATTGTAGAGAAAGATATTTGAGAGGAGGTGGGTTTCTTTCTTTATTCTAATTGGAGTGGCTTAAATGAAAGAATTTTGGTCAAAAAGGGGCTTTATAATTGATAGGAAAAGCAAAGAATAATAGGAACTCAACTTGGGAAAAGAATTAAGGACCCACAAAGTTAAACTTAAAATTGTTCACTAAACCCGTCTAAACTCGTCCATTTGGACAGTGCTTCACTATTTCGGGCCTAACTTTTCACTCCAAGGTCGGAATTGGGCTAACTCAGTGGCGTTGGAAAGAGGACTCAGAGACATTTAATTGGATAGATATAGGTCCACCTAATTCATTTTGACCTAAAAGATATGACTATTTAAAGTTGACCCTTACAACTCACTAGTTCAAATGACTAGTTTCCGGACGTCACAGTCATTTCTCATCATTTCATCAAGTTCTCAACTCCAAACTCACATGTGAGGCTCTAGTTTCACTAGTTCGTTTTTAGGGTCGTTACATTATCCCCCACTTGGGAACATTCGTCCTCGAATGACAGTTTAAACACATAAGGGGTAACAACTCAAGTAAATAGCCCATCAAAATGCATTCAACATCAATACAAATGCATAAATATAGGAGGAAACATCAACTTCACAAAGAAAGTCCCACACAACTTCATCCAAATCAAGAAAGTAGGCACAACATCTACTAACTCCTTATGAATCATCTTTACCTTTTCTCATTTCTCATTTCATTTCATTGGAGGTACTTCCTTCTACAAATCATCTCATGCCCATCATAACATCAAAGTACACAATATGCAATTTTCTCATTAAAGCACATCATGCAACTTTCTCCAAAACTCAAGTAAGCATGCTCACATTATCACCTCATAAAGAAAATAGACAACTTATGCTAAATGCACATTATGCAACTTTCTCATGGAAACACTTTAGACAACATCATCAAAACACTTTTAAACATGCTCATAAGTCAGCTCAAGCAATATTTATGCCAATCATTATAGATGCACATCAACATGAGGAACATAAATTTATGAAAACCCATTTTCTCATTTAACAATAATTCATTCAAAACATGCATGACATAAGGAAACCATGGAAAACTCTTTTTCACATAAGACTCCAAAGCATAACCCAAGCTTCTAGGAACTCTTTGTTTTAGGCCTGAATAAGCACATATAGAAGTAGGTTAGGATATCAACACTTCTTAACAACTTCACTACTCAACATACCATAAATCTTACCAAAACCATTCTTACCCAAATCTTTAATTCACTAAACCTCTTGTAATGAAAACATCCTTCAAGCCTAACTCATAAACATCAACCACACTTAAAGACCTTATCATCTAACCACATATTCCTCCCCCCCCCCCCCCCCCCCCCCCCCCCCCCCCCCCCCCCCCGCACTTAGGAGAAACTTTTACTAGTTCTTTCAAATTCACCTCCTTCCATCCTAAGGTTCGATCAAAACAACACTAGGCTTTTATATTCATTACACTGAGCATTTCTAAATCACCACACATTTCACAAATTTCTTCAACTCATCACAAAACTTCCTCATGACTAAGCCGGATACCACCAAAAACACGCATAACAAAAGGAATCCCATTCATACTAAAGTCATCACCAGAATCTTTCACCTCACACCTACTAAGTCACCAACTCATAGTTGGCATCACAACCAACATGCTCTCTCCCTCAACCCTCGCAACATTAAAACTTCCTCAAAGGTTACACCCAAATGACCATCACATACGAAACAAGGGAAGACATTATAGAGAGAAACTCCTTGGCACGACTAAAAGAATGAAGAGGTGAAACTTTCTTTACACCCAATAGCCTCCTATTCATAATTTGGTGCGCATCACATTATGAACAAGACTCTAGTAAAAGTGGTTTTGAGACAACCTAAGACCATCCGGGAGACTTTTGCTCTGATACCAAGTTTGTCACGACCCAGGAGCATGCCTTAGTCATAACCGGCGTACTCGACCTCGAAGAAGTCTAATACAAGCCTCTTAGCATTCATTTATCGGATAGACTCTAAAACCATAAGGAATTAAAACTTTCTTTACCAAGAAAGCATTTCATAAAAAATAAATAGCAAACGTAAGACTTTCTAGAATTTATACGTGATGTCTAAAAACCATCTAATACTTTAGAGTACAAAATTCGGGACTAATCCTATACACAACTTAAACAATACTAAAAAGAAATAAAAGAACATATTGGGTATTGTCCTCGAATCTATGAGGACTCACCAAGTCTTCATCTTCAACACTTAGAAATCTATCAAATACCCATTACATGTCAGCATCTCCAAATCCCTACACTCTAGTCCAAAAAGAGAAAGAAAGGGGTTAGCACAATTAAGTATTAAGTATGGAGACCATGCAAAAACATGCCAAAAAGGACATTTTCAAGGAAGTAAATGCTTTCATATCATTTGAGAAAACCTTTCCTTTACAAGTATAAGAGACATAATACATGTCAACATTAATATATAAGACAATAGCCAACCATACATATACTCAACATATGTCCATATACAACTCATTCTTAACTTTAAAAGAACACATGCCATTTCATTAGCATAGGACCTCTAACTAATATAACCTTAAGACACACTTGGGTGAGAGAAGAAGTGACAGCCCATACAACCTCTTCAAGCACACTTAAGTGTTCCCCAAGATTACCTTAGATAAGGACATTTCCTTTACAACATAACATCAATAGACCAACATTCTTTAAGAAACCATTTTGGAGACATTCAAGCACATAAGGGGACTTTCACATAATAGTCGTTAGACTTAGGGAACTCACTTTAGTGTCTTCAAAGCCTACTCGTGCCATGTGTAGATAGCATCCCATACTACTAACTACACGTTGCAGAACATATCCAATAACTAGAGTGCACATCTGGAATAGGCATAACCAACATAGACCATACTAGCTAGGTATGGAAATCAGAGTCTATCCTACTC
Source organism: Solanum verrucosum (assembly GCF_900185275.1). Lineage (NCBI taxonomy): Eukaryota > Viridiplantae > Streptophyta > Magnoliopsida > Solanales > Solanaceae > Solanum > Solanum verrucosum. The sequence continues at coordinate 645,542 of NW_026020354.1, forward strand.
CGTGGAGATTGTTCTACTCGCCAAAGGTAAAACTAGTAAGCAACCCATGTAGGCACATGGTTTAGGGGATGTCCAAGGAAGTTCATTGTGCCCTAGTCTCATACTCAAGTAGGGCCACCATCCTAACCACAACCACTCGGTGCTAGCCTTATTTCCCATAGAGTATTTTCATTCAGATATGTACTAGAGAGGGTTCCTTTTCTTGTTCAACCAACTCATAGTATCTTTTCCCAAGAAAGGCCGCATTTCTTAGTTATGGCCAATCAAGGTTCATAAGGATAGCTCATTTGACTTTCTTAGATAAGGATTATTATGACATTCCGGCTCCATCCATCTCTAAGTCTATCATCTCATTCAAGAAGGGAACTTCGCCCAAGGCCCTCCCTTCAAGGTTGTACATTTACTTAGGAAAGCTAGACTTATGAAACGACACCATTTCTTAGTTCTGCCGATTCAAGTCTTGGCCTAGAATTGCTCTTTTAGCATTTATAGAAGGGGCACCATTTCTTAGTTCTAGCCCACTTCACACATTCATGCATTCAAGACTTTAAGTAAAAAGGAGAGACACTTTAGTCTACTAACCAAGTCACAACATTATCATCTAAGGATACTTCATAATCCAACATCATTTCATATATACATCATGAGAAATCATACTTTGAATCACAATGATATACACTATACATTGGATCATCACAAGATCACATAAACTCATTCACATCATGCCTTCACATATAGCTTCACATAAAACTTTACATATAACTTCAAATAGAATTTTACATAAAACTTTACATATAGCTTCAAATAGAATTTTATATATAGCCTAATTTATATAAATAACACAACAATATGACAATACTCATACAATGCCCTTCATGGCCACAATCATATTTCCAAAGCAACGAGCAACACTTCAACCTAAGGTGGATCCAACCTAAGAAGCAATTATAGCAATATTAAGAGATCAAACCATCTTATCATTCTCCAAAGCCATAACCAACATTACTCATTTCCCTACTAATTCAACATTATTCATAAAATAGGTCGACTTACCATCCTTTCCAAGCCACAATCACCATCCTTAATACTCCATAATATCACAATAGAATAACATAGATAATAGTAAAATTTAGCTATACAATACAAGCTAAACATAATCCGATAATCAACATATGGACCGATTCACTATTTGTCCATTCAAGGCTCAAATCTCATATCCTTCAATTCAACATCAATTCTTCACAATTCAACATATATAATACCACAATAAACACAATTCTATAATTATCTACTCAAAATCAATACACTCACTTTATGGTGAAATTTAGAGAATTTGAGAAAAACATGGGTTCATGGGAATTTCTTTCTAAAAACCATTAATAATCATTAATAACAATATAAATCATCATTTTACACCTTTTTTATGCAAGAATGCATGCTAGAATCAAAATTTGGACTTTAGGATTTTTGAAGAACATTGAAAATACTTTGAATTAGCTCTTTCATTGAAAAACGAATCAAAGATAAAGAGTCCTCATACCTTAACGAAGAATCCCCAAGCAATTTGAGAAAGAACCACCTTAAAATCGTCAAACCCTAGCTCCTAGTTCTTGACCTTCTTCAATGGAGGAATGTAGAGAAAGATATTTGAGAAGAGGTGGGTTTCTTTCTTTATTCTAATTGGAGTGACTTATATGAAAGAATGTTGGTCAAAAAGGGGCTTTATAATTGCTAGGAAAGGCAAAGAATAATAGGAACTAAACTTGGGAAAAGAATTATGGACCCACAAAGTTAAACTTAAAAGTGTTCACTAAACCCGTCTAAACTCGTCCTTTTGGATATGCTTCACTATTTCGGGCCTAACTTTTTACTCCAAGGTCGGAATTGGGCTAACTCAGTGGCGTTGGAAAGAGGACTCAGAGACCTTTAATTGGATAGATATAGGTCCACCTAATTCATTTTGACCTAAAAGATATGACCATTTAAAGTTGACCCTTACAACTCACTAGTTCAAATGACTAGTTTCCGGACGTCACAGTCATTTCTCATCATTTCATCAAGTTCTCAACTCCAAACTCACATGTGAGGCTCTAGTTTCACTAGTTCGTTTTTAGGGTCGTTACAATACTGATTTTAATCTAGTAGAGGGATTAGATTCATAACGAACTCAAAAAAAAAATTAATCTAGGCAATTAACCGACCAGATCTTCATGCATATATTAACCTCATACTCGAGGTGAAATAACAAGAATATTACACTTTCGAGTACCGAAATCAGCCAAGTCATGCTTCACACAACTTTCAACACATATAGCAAATTAGTATATTACAAAACTTGGGTTTACACACCCCAAAAAGATAAAAAAATATATATAACCATACTTATATTACAACCCATGGTGACATGACCAAATCAGCCCCCAAAATCTCATGTAAATATACAGTACAAAGATCATGTACAAGTCCCAAGGTTTATACAGAATATAGATGCCTATATGCAAATGTGATCTTCCTTAAGGCTTTCAAAATCTCCATCATCAATGGCCAGCTTCAAGCATCATCGCGAACAACCCCTACGATAAAAACAACTATCGCTAAGCATATAGCTTAGTGGTGTGCAAACTATAGGTTTGGAGCCCTCAAATTCACCAAGTTATCATTCTCAAGTCAAGGGCAGCACGATCGAAACAAAATCAGTAAATCAAGTAACCAATATACAATGAGTATGAAGTTCAATATTTAAAGGTCCAAATGTTAAGAAAGCTCATAACACAACTTTTCAAGAGATTCAACAACAAGGCTCACCCAATATATATATCATGTCGTCACACCAGGCACGAGCAGGTGTCAAGAAGGGTCAAAATTCAATACTCAAGAGAACTAAGAACCATATTAAAAATGGCTTTCTAGTTCGTACTTAAAATGGACAACTTCCATTCTTAAGACGAACTAAAAATTCAAAGTCAAGCTGGCAAATGATCCGAACAAAGAGGCATGCCAAGAGTGAAAAGTCACAGCCACAAGAAGGACTAGGTCCCAACAAGAGTGCCAAGTGATCAAATAGTCTGTACAAAGGGGCGAGTTACATAAGCGTCTTTAATGTATTAAAGAATACCAATACGACAATGCAAAGTGACAAGAGGTAACCAAGGTACCAAGATAACTTTCAGATATACCAGTAGGTAAAAAAGAGTACAAGTATAAGTTTATACACAAACCTCAGTTCTTTAGCACAAAAACAGTCCAACACAACTTCACGAGTTCAAATCGTACACCAACCAGCGTATCAAAGTCTTCAACTCGTAGACGAGGATATACAACCTTTAAAAAATGAATGCAATCACTTATTTACTTTCTAGTAGCTCAATAATGATGGCGTAACATAGGGTTATCATCACAAGTAAGCCTAACTTGTACAAATACGACTATACTCCCTAAACAAAAATTCTGCCCAATAAAAGCAATTCATGTCGCAACTTAGATTTGAAACAGAAAACGGCCAAAATGGAATTTATATCCTTCATAAAAGATGTAGGTACATCTCTTAGAATCACCGCAAAATACGCTTTGTTCAAAAAGATATAAACAAAACACTAACAGTTGAACATACAGGATTTCAAATTCCAGAATCTGGACAGAATATGTCATAGGTTTCGTCCCTTATTTTGTAGTCCTCATAGCTAAATTAGAGTTTACCATAAACATAAAGGTTGTAGGTATAGGAATCAGCTTTCCAAAACATATTTATTCACCTCAAAAGAAGTTATACGGAACGAGATATTCTAAAATTACTAAACACTACCCAGCTTCAAAAAAACAAGTTTTGATTACTCACCAAAAGGTAGGATGTCTCGACTTCCAGCTAGAAGGACCAAGGTTTTCTCTTGTGATTTTGATGAAAAATTGGTTAGAAAATGTTCTTATGTTCTTGGACTTCAGTTCCAAACGAAAATCACAAGAGGAGGTGTGATAATGTAGTCTAATGAGTGATGCTTAGTCACATATACAACTGTCCCTAAAGGGTGTTGTCCCATTTTATTGTGTGCTGCCCTAAATGTATACATATACACCTATATGTATATAATTGTTACGAACACTTTCAATTCACATGTAATTTTAATTAGAAAAATTTACGTAAATACCCCCATACAATACCTTAAATTGCGAGAACAATCTGTTGTAAACAAGGTTGCATATATCACAAAATTTCAAATTCCCAAAAATAAGAGTAAAACATATTGTAGTAATTAAAAAATGATGCATCGACATGCAAAAGTTGATCTAGTATTTTAGGGGTGTTACAAATCTAGTCCAAATAGCCATCTGAAATCTTCTAAAATTCAATAATGGTGAAATGGAGTTGAAACCCCGATTTTAGGAAAAACATTATGCCCAGGTCTCAGTTACTCATCGCGAAGGCAACCCAGAGTCACACGATCATGATGAATAAAATAGTTATCTCATTCCATCACGATTGCGACACGAGCCACGTGATCGTGATGCGCTACAAATCAGTACTACACGATTGTGATGAGAGAGCCCGATGATCGCGATGACCAAAATGGTTATGCACCAGAACCTGTAAACCAGCCAAGGCCCAAACATCAAAAGGACCCTTGAGATTCGTTCGCAACCCCATACACACAAACCAGATATGCAAATCAACTAAACTTGACGTTTTGGACTCAATGGAAAAATCAAACCATACATCTAAGGTCTCTTTGACTCGACATTCGTGAAAATCATAAGAAACTAATAACTCAATGCCTAAAAAGGCTAAGAAAAAAAACTCGAGAGCTCACAAAATCAACCAAGACCTCACCTAGATCTAAAATCATCCCCCGAAACCAACAAAACTATCAAAATCTTACTTAGAGAATTCAAACCCCGAATGTTGACCAAAGACAATCCAAAGGCTTAATTTTCGTAATTTCACAACTTAGGACCTCAAATCCTCAAAACGACTCCAAATATGAAACTAGCACCTCTCAAAGACTAATTTCCGCATTTCAGAACTAATGAAATCGATGAAACTCTATTTTGACACTTAAAACTCTAAAAGACTCCAAAAACCACTTTAAACCAACTCAAGTGTTCCAAATTCAAAATTTACCGAATTCTCAACTCTGTACTCAAAGTTTGGAACCAACTTCCAAAGCTCAATCAAGAAACAACTCGGGGTATATATTGGGAGGGGTAAATGACAATTTTCATGAAAAATACCAAAAATGACCAACCGGCTCATTACATTTGAATGCACATGTACAAAATAATAGATAAAATGATAATTGACTAATCTATGAAAGAACATTCAATATTAAGAAGCCAAATACATCAAAGAACAAATATTATAATTGAAAATGTATAGAAGATAAAATTCATTAATGAGTAAGAATTTTACAATCTTTCAAATTCTTAACGTATATCGCAATATAAAATTTCTAATATTGGAATATTAAAAAATGATCATTCATAATATTAATAAAGTCAGAGATTACTGTAGGAAGAGTAGAGAAGTTATATGATATGTATATGATTGATACTCTTGCAAGCTCTAACTCTCGGAACTTCCTTCGGTTGGTAATTTATGTAATTAGAAACTTCATATAATAGCAATAATGCTCCATATACTATAAGGTTTAATTATAAAATTTATCTAAATTTGTTTTGATGGTACTAGAATATACATATTTCTTTGCTTAAATTAACTATTGGTCCATAATAAGATAATCAGGATATTTATGAACTTACTCTTTAAGTAAATAATTTTTGTTGTATTTTCACTTATGATTGACAAAAAAACTATGCTAGGAATTTGATTACAAGAAACGTGCTTTTACTAGATTACAAGTAACTTAAAACTTTAGAGAAAAAAAATTATATACAAAAGAATTGAGGAAGCATGTAGGAATTTTGCAAGTTACTATTATTTATGTTGTACTTATTGAACATGCTAAATTGATATGAATTTGACCTACTGGTGTATTCACACCAAATAAACAAAAATTTTGGATCCTTTTAGATACCTAAAAAAAGAACAGCAAAATAAGAGTATAGTGATAAAAATAATATGGATAGTGAGAGTCAACAAAAATTATAATAACTTCAAAAACATAATTTCACTACAAGATAAACCCATGATCATATCAAGTAAAAAGAGTTACAAATGAAGCTACAACACTACATCAAAATATTACAAAAAGATGAAAAATACGAGAAAAGAAATTGATGTGGTGTCAAAAGAAATGACAAAATCAGTTATGCACATCAAAAATGAATTGAAAGAAAGAATCGTGCTATACCAACCAAAGGAAGAATTTGGTCAACAAAAAAAATTGTTCCTTCTAAACTGTAATCCAAAAAATCATGCTACATTCTTCGCAAATTGGCAATACTTGATATGAATTTATACAAATATATTGTTGCAATGTAATTAAGTTTGAAGCACCAAAGGTAGAACAATTTTCTAAAATATCAAATACATTAAGTTGTATTTTAATAATATTAGATAAAAACTCTTAGCTACATTATTATAATATATTCCTCAATAAAGTACTTCTTTCATTTTTTTATAAGTTGGTCTTTCAAGAATTCAAATAAGAGTCAATGAAAAGACTTGACTATGGTATTATTTATTTACTGCACCATAAAGTATCATTTACATTCTTATATGTTTATCTTGAAGTCTTATTTCTCTAAAAAAAAAAACTTATTACTAAGATATATATTCATATGTTTATACAAAAAATTTATAGGTACAATCACCTACAAAACGTATGATTTACAGACAAACTATTTTAATTTGCATTTTTTTTTTGTTAAAGAAATAAGATAGTGTTTAGGGGTATAAAAGTCTATCATTTTTTATGAGTATGTAATTAAACTTTTTAAATTAATGTTTTCTTGCTTAACCACCCCTTTATGTAATTTAAATACTATTACTTAATTAGATTTTTAATTAGGAATTAATTGAATGAAGTCAAAAGGTCATTACATATTTATGTAATTAAAATGATATACTATTTACGGAGAAGGGCCTAAAATGCACTTAACTAATTGATATGGTACAAAATTGTCTTCTATCCACCTTTCAGCCCCCAAATACTCATGACGTCAACCTTTTTGGCTCAAATATACCCTTATTTCTAACTGCACACTCATAAGATGGATGAAGGGTAAATTTATACATAATCTCATAGTATAAGGGAGTTTAAGGCCATTCTCCATTAAAATAATTTAGAATTAGTTAATATATAGGCTCATATGTTTGGCTAGAGTTTGGGTTCCATAGTAAAAGAAGTTTTAAAAAACTCTATACATTCTATACTCACCCCCCCCCCCCCCTTTATCCAATCACTTCCTCTTCCCACTTTTTTCTTCTTGGATCTTGTCATCCATTTTTAAAAAAAATCAATTACTGATAAATTAAACATGGGAGAAAAAAGGAGAAAAATAACAATGATATTCATTAATAAATAGTTAGTTCAACAGAATATGATTTAATTAAGCAACTATGTACGTATACTGTAATTTCCTTTTGCGTGTATCAAAAATTCAACATAAAAGAATCAGAATAAACTTTTTTTTGCTATCCCCACCCAACAAATATATAGTACAAATCAAAAGAATATGAACATGTAAGTTCATTTCAAGTTTGAATCCTTGATATCTTAATTAAGAATAAGAGATTAAATAAAAATTAAAAAGAGGTAAATAATTAAGAAAAATGGATAATTGATAGAAAAAATTAGGTTAATAAAGAATATTGGATAATTGAGGAAGTGTGTTGTAGAGGTTGGGTAGTATTTTCACCCGAAAAAGTAGCATGAGTTACGAGATCATGAGCAGTAGTAGTGAAAGTGCCCAGAGTTAGAGGAAAGTATGGAGAGGTTTAGTAGTCTAAAAAAGGGAGATGGTGTTTTTGCAAGCTATGTTGCTATAGTTATGCACCTAGTAAGTAATTAATGAGGAGTTTTCCCTTATGGGTAGTCTAAGAAGTGATGAGTTGTGACGATTTCATGATAGGAGGTAGAGTAAGAGTTGCAAGTGAGGATGATTTAGAGAAATGCTTCAACTAGAAAGGAGTTTATGATAAGGTGTCATTGTGCTGGTAACGTCCAAGTGTAGGTGATGAATAGAAGAACATGAGTATTCATGAGGTTATAGCTCTAAGCTAGGCTTACGATTTTTAAGGGAGAGTCCATAATATATAGAGGGTTACAGAACTTATTAGGGAATGAAGTATAGTGAATCGGGAAATAGTACTTAAGTGGTGAAGTGGAATGTGATTGTGATTTGTATGTATGAAGACTGAGAGATAAAGATTGATTCCTTGACAAAATGTTTGAGTAGGCGAGTGTTTCCTAATTTGTATCTAGTGCTTGTAAGTTAGTATAGTAAGTGAGAAATCATAATGATATCCGGGTAATTTAGTAATAAACATTAAGCTTGAATTCGAGATGAGTGTCATGATGAAAGAATGTAAGCATGAGGGTGATGATGTTAGTCTTGGGATCTGATCTAGTAGACTTGACATTGAGTAGGTGAGGAAATTGAGATGTTAGCTTCAATGAATGTGAGTGGTACAACTGAGAGACACTAACTTTTAGATAAGGGGAGTGAAGTGTGGCAAAGTCATAAGAGTATCAAGAGCATTAAGTGGTGTACCAAAATGGTATGTAATAAGATGAGGTTCCAATTGAGTTAATGATCTTCTTCATGTGTGCCTAGATAGTATAACTGAGCTATTAATGTGGGAAAGGCTGATATAAGCATTAAATTTTCCCTTAAGAGATAGATGAAGCGGTCTAATAAGCCATTCAGAAGATATCAAGAGAAGCATCTTTGAGAGAGGTCCTCCCTATGAATTGAAGCAGTCTTACTACCAATTTATGGGGAGTTCAGTAGCCATGAGATAAGCTTTTCCCCGGTATTACACTAAGGCCATTGTAGACCAGTTTAGAGAAGATGGAATAGGTCCATATCTTTCAAACTGTCAGCTCCAAACCTAAGGGAGATATGATAAGGTGAGGAATCAAGTCAAGTGTTGAGAGCGAGATAGTTATGTCTATAGAAGAGTTATGGAGGTACATCAATCCATTCATACTCTAGCATATTCCTCAGAGTTCAGTCATTACAACATCATCATGATGTTTCTTATATCATAATTGTGTCTATGACCTATGCTCATAAACTTCAGATAGACTCACATCTATGTTCAGTTTTCAGAATGAGGGGAAAAGATTTTAGCCCATTTATCTCGAGATTAATCCATAACGTTATGGATACCAGTCGCATGACATGAACCTATTCATATAAGCATTCATGTCAAATAGGATGTTCAGTCTCACAAATTCATTATCTACTCTCAATGGCTAGCAACATAATGTTATACCATGCATATTCTTGTATCACATATCTCGAGCGAATTATGCTTATGATGTTTTTCCCTAAAGCTATTTTAGTTACCCTTTAAATTTTGAGAGTAGGGTTGTTGATAGTAGTAGTGTGATGATAAACAAGAATATTGTTGTTTCTTATTATTATAGTTATGGTGTGTTTATTCTATCTAAGGTTATGAATGTGGAGGGAGAATTAGATAAGGTTTTATGATGATTAATAAGTTAAATTTCAGGTAATACTGCATGAAAGTTCTGTTGGTAGATATTATGAGAGGAGGATGAATTCCTATAAGGAGTTGTTAGTAGGAGTCGATGGAGTAGTTAAGGTTCTAAGCTTGTATGTGGTGTTGTTAACATGTGGTCAATGCGTGATACACTAGGTGTTTCGTGATACAAGTTCAAGGTTAGCTGAATGCATCAGTAAGGAGTAGTGTCATTGGGATGGGATTTTTCCTACAAAGGTATAGTACCAAAATCTTGTGAGTTAGATAAGAATAATCACTTTATGTTAAATACTTGGTGATTTTGAGTTAGGACTGAGTATAGTAAGAGTAACCCCTTTCCATTCTCAGTCCAACTATTATTCGAGGACGAATGATCCCAAGGGGTAGATATTGTAACACCCCGAAAATTTCTATGTTAGGCCCCAAACCATTCTTGAATTGCATATAAGGTCTTATTAATTGACTCTTAATTTTTCTTAGTTGTTAATGTCAATTATTTTTTGTGGGATTGATTTTGGGTACCGATTAAGGTCACTAGAATCTCCTAGCACAAAGTTGAGTTTAAAGTTCTTTTATAGATTAGGTTTTGACATAAGATTTTACTTGGGCCAACTTCAAATGACCATATCCTTTAGAATATAAAGGGTTATGTACTACATAACCTATCAAATTAAAGGTATTTGAATCTTTTTCAAATGCCACCGATTTCGCAACAATCCAAGTTTTGAGTAAAAAGTTATGACTAATTTAGTAACCTCATACAGTGCAGTGACGAATTAGCTGACGGGAAATAATTAAAAGGGTCATTTTTGTCATTTTACCTCTAAGAAAAACCTTAATTAATTTCTTGACTAATTAAATACCAAAACCAATAAGATTTCCATCTCTTAATCCCACATTTTGTTCTCTCTCAAACCCTTAGACAAAAACCTAAGGGAAAAAATCAAAGTAGAAGATGTCATTCAAGATTCGTTCAATCTTGTTTAAGATTCTTCTTCAAGGTAAGTCTTTCTAGAAGAATTTTATTCTTTCCAACTAAATTTTCTTCATACAATTATGAATCATTAATTAGAATCCTAATTATTGGCCACTGACTTTCCAAAAACTAATTCAAGAAATCTTAAGAAAGGTTTTCTTTATTTTTCTCCTTCAAAGTACGATTTCAAGGCTTCTAATGAAGTTCTTATTCAAGAACCTTGGTCTTATAGGTATGTAAGGCTATCATAGTGTTCTACTAGTTCGTCCTCACGCCCCACATATACTTTCAAATCAGTAAAAGAGCAATATAGGATTCTATCCATAGATTTGAGTATTCTTGAGATAAGTTAATTTTGAGTTATTGAGTTCTTGATTCGTTTTGAAATTCTATTCCAAATTATTGAATTTCTATATGTTATGCATTAATTTTCTTGAGTTGATTCATTCATGTCTATATTTCAACATGAACCCTATGAATTGTGTATTCTTGACATGAATAGTGTCCTTAAGTTCTTGTGTTCTTGAGCTCTGAGTAGTGAGTTTTCCTATTGATATTAAGACCCCAGAGTTCAGTCGTTCATATCCATAATTCCGCATGAACCCTATGAATTGAGTTATAAATTTTGAGAACCTTTTTAAAGCCAACATTTGAGTTTTGAACTAAGTTTTTGAGAAAATAAAGATGAGTTTTGAGGAAGAGTTTCTAAAAAATTATTAGTATGACAATCGAGTATGCCATCAATGTTTAAGTAGTATGATATCTAGATATACCATCAATGTTTATGCAGTATGACTTCCCAAGTCATCAATGATCATATTATAATATGATTTTGAAATGCTTTTGAGAAAGAGTTTTCAAGTATGAGTATAGGTGGACTATGTATTCCCAGAGGCGTTAATTTTTACATTGATAAAAGAAAAACTAAGATTTCTAAATGAGTTATGAGTTCAAAAGTTATTCAAGAGCAGTTAACTCTTTTAAAAGGGTGGTTTGAGCTATTATCTCAAACCAGAAGAAGAGTTATGTTTTTTTAAACATATAAGCATGAGTATATATTATTGGGAGTAGTATTGAGCACCGATATGTGGGAGAGTTCAGACATCTCACAACCCCAATTAACCATGTATGCCAACATAGATAAAGGGTCATATTTTTTATATGATTCCTTATTGTTTTAAGCATAGCTTAGCGGATCCACTTAGTTGAGGGTGCCCTATATTCCGGCAAGGTATATGATAGTTCTAGCAGTGTGGGCGAGACGTTGTATCATCACGCTGCTCATACTGATGGTTGTTAGTTAGAGAATTTCCCAAATAAGAGTAATGACTTGTTATTATATTTTTATATACATTTGATTTATGATCTACTGTTCTAAAAGTTTCATGTATATAGCATCTTTTATTGTTGCTTTCATTTTGAGTTCAGTATCTTGAGTTTAAGTTGAGTATCTTGAGTTTGAGTTGAGTTGAGCATCCTTAGTTGAGTAACTTGAGTTGAGTTGAATATGCTTGAGTCGAGTTGAGTATTCTTGAGTAATATTCAGTTGAGATGAGGTAAGTATGTCTTTCCTTTTGTTAGATCGAGCTTTTCCTTATGTTGCAGAGATCCCGTTGCATTCTCTTACATTCCATGTACTTACGCCATTTAACCTTCATTGTTTCATGATGCAGAATGATGTGCCATAAAATCTTAGCACATTTGATGCTCAAAACTAAGGATAAATACTAGAATTGAGTGTATTTTTTGTAAGATTTAATGTGTTTGTTGAATGTCTAGACTTGTTCACACCTGCATGCAAAAATTGAAAAAAAGAAGCATAAAATGAATGTATTGAGGGAGACATCACGAAGCCTAGTATGGGTCAACGTCATCAGGACGGGCCATCATAATGCCCGTGGTGATGTAGAAGTGAACCTGGAAATCTTGATGCTGATAACCAAAGTCCAAGTGAAGACCACAGTGCCCTAGACGGATCATGGTCCTCCTGACAAATCATGATGTTGATCGTGAAGGTGAACCATTGGGAAGACCTCGTGGAGTTGTGTTTTGGTTTGGCCAAGTAAAGACCACAGACACTTAGACGGGTCGTGGTTCTCATGATGGCTCGTGATGCTGATCGTGAAGGTGAACAGTAGGAAGACCTTGAGGATTTAGGTTTTGGTTTGGCCAAGTAAAGACCATGGACATCCAGATGACCCGCGGTCCTCCTAACGGACAGTGATGATGAGCATGAAGGAGTTCCAGTGAACATGTCTGGAAGAGTTATATTTTGTTTGACCAAGTAAGGACCATAGATGGCCTTATGGGCCGTGAAGACTGTGACAGACCGTAGTGACGTCCGTGTAACCCTCCGACATTTTAATCCTACTTCGAGTAGGGCTATTTTTAGATACACTATTTGAATTTACTAGGTTTGATTTTTTGTTTTATCTTATCATATATGGAACCAGAGACTACTTTGCTATTATTCTCTACTTTTGGTTTTATCGATTAACATTGGATCGAGATTCAAGTTTGATTTGGTTATTGAATATCAGTCGTTCTTTGAATTCGCAAATATTCGTAAGTGATTTCTCTTAATGTTTTCAATACTGATTTTTACTTATTCAATTGAAAGCACGAGTACCTAAACACCACAACTAGGGGTGTGGGAACTATGACGGAAATCTAGTTGTAGGTTCATAAAATAAGTTGAATGTGATTGTTATTTGCAAAACTTTATTCGACTTTTATTATTCATTCTTTCTGATGAGTGCATACATTAGAACTTGCCAGTATCTATCAATTGTTCGAGAGAAAATTGATAGTTAGGAAAAAGTCAAATTAGTATGTTGTTTTGTAGTGAAAGTTCGAGTTCGAGAAAAGAGAACTTTTACACAAAAACTATGCGAGGGTAAAATATGAAAACACTCTAAGACCGAGTGGAAGTTATCTAACAAAACTGAGAGGTGTTAGATACATTTAGCTCGCTCATAATTTGCAAAGAATCAATCACCTAAACCTTGTTCACGAATCAACACAAGATGAAACGTCATGGGAAACACAACCCTGATTTTAATTAATTATCATCACAACCTTGAAGTTAAAATCATGTTACTTGTAAAAATCAAGATATTATAATAATATTGGTTACTTGAATCTTACAACAAACCCAGTTTACATTTCGTAAGTACTTTTTCTAGGAAATAATAACAACATATGGATAAATTTGACAGTGAAACTATTTCTACAATGAAATTCCTTGTGGGATCGGCCTCAACTCACGTTGAGTTCTATAAATTGGCTTTGACCATTTATACTTCTTAATTGAACTCTATGCTTGGATATATCAAACTTTGGCGCCGCTGCCGGGGAATATCAAATTAGAAATATTTTTCTAGAAGTTATTATAAATGTAGTTATATTCCCTAATATTATATCTTTTTCTTTCTCTGTGACTTTAATATGTACGTTCAGTAGTGCATGCCCAATACCAGAAGTAAAGGAGCTCCATTAATTCCTTACGATCCTGAACTTAGAAGAACAATTCACAGGATAGTGAAAGCATAGGAACTTGAAGCTCAGAGGTAAAGACTTTGACTTGAGGTTCAGACCGCTGCAAGAGGTGCTCAGAACAAGTCTGTGAGCAACCCGCCTAGGGGGATTGAGGAACACGTAGGAGTTGACGAGATATCTCCTCCCCACTACCAACCACTAGCTCATATGGTGTTTGAAGAGGATGACTTGGACTTGGACGGAGGTGGAGCAACAGGAGCAATAGTTTTAACTACACTACCTCCAGGTGTGAAATTTACAATAACCAGTACAATAATTCAATTGCTGAACTTGAAAGTTGTGTTCAGAGGTGCAACTGGTGATGAGGCAAATAAGCATCTAATGAACTTTGTGGCGATATGCAAATCACAGGAATTTCCTGGAATTAGTGAGACAACTATGAAGTTGAGACTATTTATGTTGTCTCTTATTGGGGAGGAAACCAATTGGCTGAATGAACATCAAGGTGATTCAGTCAGGACCTGGAATGAATTGAAGGAGGCCTTCTTGGAACGGTTCTACACTGAATCAAAAGAACTGCAGATGAGATAGGTGCACACAAGCAACTACCAGGGAATAAATACATGATACTTAGTGGAGATTCAACCAAAAGCTGAAAAAGTTCCCAAACCATGGTCTCACTGATAGAGTTTTAGAACAGGTATTTTATAGATCATTAGATTATGTTACTAAGCCTGTTGTTGATGTAGTGTGTAGAGGATCATTCAAAAGAAAACAATTCCCAGAAACTATGCAACTAATGGATGAGGTCTCTAAAAATAATATAGGTTGGTATACCAGGGATGCTGAACTGGGAGATCTTGGGTTTCATTTTTCTAGACTACTTTGTGATTCTTGATTGCTAAGTAGGCTTTGAGGTTCCCATAATTTTGGGAAGACCATTTCAGGCCATTGGTCGAGCTTTGGTTGATGTTGAGAGAAGTCATCCATAAATACCTCCATCGAATCCTCCACCATGTCAACAAAAATAGATAACATGCAATGTTGAAATGTTGACGAAGCATTATATAACCCGAACGACATCCGTTTGAAGGCAAAAGTTCCATATGGGCAGGTGTAGGTTGTTCTCTCTTGGTCTTCTAGAGCAATGGAGATTTGATTATAACTGAAATACCCATCCAAAAAGCAATACCAACCTCTCTCTGAGAGTCGATCAAGCATTTTATCCATGAAAGGCATAGGAAAATGATCCTTTTTAGTCCACGAATTTAGCTTTCGATATTCCTTGCATACTCTCCATCCGGTCATCGGTCTCATAGATACAAGCTCCCCCTTTTCATTTGGGACTACTGTGATACCTCCCTTTTTCGGTACACATTGTACTATACTTACCCATTTGCTATCCGCAATAAGGTAGATCACACCTACGCCAACCACTTTATTATCTCCTTTTTCACCACCTCTTGCATCGATGGGTTCAATCTCCGTTGATGGTCAACACTCGGCTTACAATCACTATCAAGCTGAATTTTGTGAGTGCAAATACTATGGAAAATGCCGACTATGTCAGCGATAGTCCAACCTATAGCTTTGATATGCCTTCTCAACACCTCAAGGAACAATTTTACCACCCATTCAAGCAAGTTAGCTGCAATGATCATCAGTAAGGTGTTATTTTCCCCCAAGAAAGCATATCTGAGATGGGAGGGAAGTACTCTCTACTCTAGATTTGGTGGTTCTTCTATTGATGGATTTGTGGGAGGACTCTCTCGATTTTTTAGATCAATGTCCAACTTCAATGGAGTCTTTGAATACCCCCCAAGCCTAAAAGAGCAGCTACTAACTCTTCATAGTCTTGAATTTTGAATTCATCATAGTTAGCAAGCACAACTTCAAGTGGTTCACTCATACACATCAAATGACTCACACTAGCCACCACCTCATCAATAACATCAACAGTGGAGATCACGTGACTATGACTTGGGTGTTTCATTGATTTACAAACATTAAAGGTTACTTCATCTTCATTCACCCAAAACTTTAGTTCTCCGTTTTCAACATCCACCAATGCCCTCCAAGTTGCTAAGAATGGTCTTCCCAAAATGATTGGAATTTCAGCATCTATTTCACAATCGAGAATGACAAAATCATCCGAGAAAATGAATCTGTCAATCTTTACCAATATGTCATATAGTATCCCCACAGAATGTTTAATTGATCGGTTTGCCATCAAGAATCTCATTGTTGTGGCTTTCGATTCACCCAACCCAAGTTGTTTATAGATCGCATAAGGCATTAGGTTGATGCTTGCTCCCAAATCGCATAGGGCTTTAGAAAATTGGAGCATACCGATGGTGCAAGAGATGGTGAACGCTCTGTAGTCCTCTTTCTTTTTGATCTGCTCCTTAGTCATAATTGCACTACAACTATGAGAAACGTTGAATGTCTCAAAATCCAAGCTCCTTTTCTTTGTGACTAACTCCTTCATAAACTTGGCATAACCCCACATTTTCAAAAATGCCTCAACTAGAGGGATATTAATTGATAATGTCTTTGAACACCGATAAAAACTTCTTGAACTTCACATCCTCATTGTTCTTCTTGAAACGTTGGAGAAATGGAGGCGATATTTTGGGTAAAGGTTGCATAACTTTTGGGATTGGATTGTGTTTCTCCACATCTTTATGTGGTCCTTTAGCAATGCTTTGATGGATATGTGTCTTTTCTTCTTCTATACCTTTGCCTTCTTCTTGCATTTGAGATTCTCCATTGCCCGTCACATCGCCTATTGCTACCGTTCCACTATGAGTAACCACAACCAGCCCTCTATCATCATCTTCCATTGCCATTTTTGGTTTCAATTGTGTTGAAAGTAAACTCAACCGACCTTCAAGTATCTTGATTGCATCTGCGTGAGAGTTCACTTTATAGTTCAATGATGTAAAGTCAGCTTGTAACAAATCATCTGAACCTTCAACTTTATAAAGGATACGTGACAGAAAATCATTCACCCGGGGACTATTTGCAATACCTTTCAATTTTGGGCTCTCACTCAAGTGAGTTTGGTCCTCTTCATGGTCGTCCTCCCATTTCCAATAATCACACTTCTCTGCTCTGCCACCTTGTGATAGTTCCAACCTTGATTTCCACCCCTCTATAAATAGCGTGGGTGGAAACCCTCCTTGTATCTCTGGGAGTTACAACCTTGATTCTCCCCCAGCTTTGAATAATTTGAGGAAGAACCCTCCTCAAATCTAAACACTCCACTTGTCCCCTTGAGCTTTTCCACATTCTCCATCATATGCTCTTGTAATAGTTCCATTTGGGTCAACATCTTCTTGATGTTTTCATCCATCTCTCTTTCCTTATCAAGTAGTTCTTGTGTCATACTAAAATAAAAAGGAGAGACTTGATCCTCCTAGTGTACCAAACTTGACTTATTTTCGTCATGTCATCAAGAAGAAATAAAGCCACCTCAAATGATTGCAACATTATTCCCCCTCTTACTAATTGATCAGCCATTCCTTTATTAACCGAATTGAGACTCGTAAAAATATTGGAGTAGGAAATCGTTTGGTAGCTCGTGAGTTGGGCATTTAGGTAAGAATTTTTTAAACCTCACCCACATTTCATGGATGGGTTCACCCTCCCATCGCTTGAAACCTTGGATGTCGTCTCTAAGTTTCATCATCCTTGATGGGGGGGGGGGGAAGAATTTTGCATTGAATGCTATAATTAGCTTTTCCCATGATGTGATGGAATTGTTGGGTAATTCGGCCAACCACTTGCTAGCCTACCCCGTCAAAGATAGTGGAAATAACAGAAGCCGGATTGACTCGTATGACACATTCTTGAATGAAAACGGGCTACACACCTCTGTAAAATTTCGTACATGCTCATGCAGATCTTCATGTTCTTGCCCTCTATAGAGTCCCCTCATTTGGATGAGATGAAGAGTTGTGCTAGTGACCTCAAATATTACATTCCCATCAGTTTGTGGTAGGCAAATTGCACCCATATCACCTAGTTGAGATGGGTTGTAAACACTATTGATATCATCGATACCGTCCCGATAACCTGTTTGGCTAGTATTCACCTCTTCCTCACTCATTTTTAATTCTATGTAGTCCAACCAACACTACACAATGCAGTCTAAGCCGATTCAACTACAACCAACAAATTCACAAGTCAAATCTTCGATCAAAGAGCTCTAAGAAACGCTATGCCTCGGCAGCGGCGCCATTTTGATTAAAGTTTCAATGACACTTCATCCAATTCTAAGTGTCAACGATCGCTAGTCAGTATATAACCCAACCAACTGGGTTGGGGTCGATCCCACAAAGAGTAACTTACTTTGAATTCAACTACGAAAGTGTGATGATAACCTTTGCAGCTGAGCAACACACACTAACAAGTTTAATAATCAAAATTTCATGATGTCGTTACCAATCCACTTCAAATTATTAACAGGAAACAATCAGATAACTAGAAAACACTTGGGGGATTGACTAACCAACTGCCGAATTCAACTTAAAGGGTGTACATCATTACAAATAATGCTAATTCATCGCGGGTAGAATGCACTATAAGTAAAGAAATTTTCTCTCGAACAATTTCCTTATCTCCATTGAGTTCTCTCGAGCCTGACATTATCCATAAGCTACCCAATCCATGTTCTCATCAAATCCACTCTTTCAAGCTAGATACAAAGGCTGAGTCTTGGGTTTCACTTTCTCAAGCTGAAACCATCAAGACCCACTACTAAGGATACCAAATTACTACGTTAGTTTTGTAAATCTCTCTCGAGCAAGCACGAAACTCTAAAATCTATCATACTAAAATGCAATAATGAAGTTAAGCCACCATAATAATTTAGACCCGCTTCTGATTAACACCAAAAATCAATAATTGTTAACACCCATTTAGTAGAAAGCAACAATTGATCACATTGTCAAACCCCTAAGGTTAGGGTTTTAGCCAATCATGGTCAAAAGATGAAATTCAATACAAGCCACGTTTTCCATAGTTGGGTAAATGAAATTTGAAAGTTAAAATTAACTCAAATCTTCTCTATTACAAAATATCAATGAAAAACCTTGCTAAAATCACTTGAAATCCACAATGGTAATGTTCTTGCTGTCAATATTTTGTTCCTCATGTTTTTGAATACCTTCTCTCTCTTGCAAAAATCAATATATGCAAGTCTAATGTGTGGTTGTTTGGGACCAATCAGCGAGGTAAGTCGGGCATAGCCGACCGTTCGACGACTCACCGATTTTCCTTTGCCTCGCCTTCATTTTTCCCCTCTTCTTAGTCCAACCACTGTAATTTTATGCGAGCCAGATCGAGATCACCTTGTGATTCCGTGATGCACCATTTTTCCTTTCATCTCGCCCATCAGCAATTATCTGGATGTGCATCAGTACTTTTGGCGACCTAGTCATCCATCACCAATGTGATCGGTGTCATGCCGAGTGGAAATGTTGCCCGCCGAAGCTACCCCTAATCCAGACTCAGCGTTATGTAACTTTAGGCGGTAGAGTGGCAACTTGGCGAGTCGCCGAGTAACATCGGCGATCATCACGCTTGTTTTTCCCTTGTCTTTTTTCGCTCATGTTGTCTCTATTGCTTATTTCTGTCCTAGCTTTTTTCCTCAATCCATATATTTGAAGATCAAGGGTTTTACATTAGTTGTTCGCATAAAATAAGTATTTGAGGACATTAAATCATTAGAAATAAAGCCCTAAATGAGTTCGAATCTCGGACTCATCTAAACCCATTGGGAAAGTCGAACTCAACTATCGTATAAGCTTCCACCTCATATTTATATCCACTCTATGCTAAGCATTAGTTCCCATTGAGTTCATATTAAGTCTTGACTTAAGTTGATAATTATGGAAGAATGTCTTGACACTCAATCCATATAACTCATACTAAAGCTCCTAGATTCATTAGGTGAGACTAGTCTTCCAACCTTAATGTCACTACATGTGACAAACCTTTCACATTATAATATATGCATTCCTAAGTGTGTATATTAGGATAATCATCCAATCAATACAACAATTAGATCATAGTATATTCACTTTACTATCAAAGCAATCTAAATGCATATACACAAGTCTCATACACATAGCTAATTCTCATGCTTTACCCTTCAAGGACTATTGATCACATTCAACCAACATATCTATTATTACTACATTAGACATGGATGGTAACATGATTCAAATAACTAAACTACTACAAGTACAGTTTCATAGTATTCATCTTATTACAATTCACCCAAATCACAAGTCATAAATTAGGGTTATGGGTGTTTCATGGATTCATGGGAGATTTTCTCATAAAATCATAATAATCAACAATTCAATCATAATATATGATAATTAAATCATGAAAAATGTTTTTGGAAAGAATCCATGACTTGGAGTGAAAACCCTAGGTTTTTGAGAATATTTAACTTTGAAATTGAGAGTTTGAGGACTTCATGGAAGAAAGATATCCATGAATCAAAGACTACCATACCTTAGGTGAAGAATTCCAACAAATTTGTGTGAAAAAAGCCTCCTTCTTCAAGCCCTAACTTGATCTTCTTCTTCTTTGGCGTTCTAGAGAAAAGATTTTGGAATTATGATCTTAAATGGGTTATTTTAGGTGGAAAACAAAATACTTATATAGGTTTTTATAATAGGATTAAAAAGACACCACATACCCATTAATTAAAAAGGAAATCCCCAAAATACCCCTAACCTTAACTGCCAAATGGCACTTTCAGGTGTGACCAAGGACTAGGGACCCACAGACCATGGATGGGACCACGACCCGTGTTGGCAAACCGTTGGTCATGGTCTGGGCTTGACTTTAAGGAGATTGACCCACGACCCCCACCTACAGGGTGTGGGTGGACCTACGGGGCGTAGGTGCCCTCGTGAATCACTGCCCAGGTAACATTGTTGGGTCTTTTCCTCAAGGACCCATGGCTGGTCCTTAGGGTTTAGGCCTTGACGTTCTAACACAAAACCATGAATTTCAAGGTACGGGGAGGTACTTTCAAGGCTCTAACCCTAACGTCAAGCTCTAACTTAGCCTTCTAGTTTTATGTTAGACTCTAGTTTAGGCTACTAGTTTCCGGAATGTTACATCCTGCCATCCCAATTGAACCTCGAAAACTACAACCTGCATGAAACAACCTAAACCTAACAGTTCATAGTTTCAATAGCACACAAATCAATAACAACATTCCAACGATTTTGGATCAACAATTCAGAAGATCAATTTCATCAATGACATGTTTCATAGAAAGGCACTCACAAGTTCACAAATGATATAGATATGCAATGTAATGAAATGCAATG
The DNA here is from genome assembly GCF_900185275.1 of Solanum verrucosum. Classification (NCBI taxonomy): domain Eukaryota; kingdom Viridiplantae; phylum Streptophyta; class Magnoliopsida; order Solanales; family Solanaceae; genus Solanum; species Solanum verrucosum. The sequence continues at coordinate 666,999 of NW_026020354.1, forward strand.
CAAAGTATAGTGATGCATGTCTGATGTAGCGATACACATCTAATGTCTCTCAATCCGAGACCCATGACATATCTGTCAATGCATTTGTCACGGCATGTGACACGATCATCAATAATAAAATCCGTCGTTGCATGCGGCACGTCCCTCAATAATAGAATCCATCATGGAGTGCAACACATCCCTTGAAATGGTACATCCTCTGTAATTTCTTATTCTTTCTCAATTTACGTAAAGCTTGTCACAACTATGTCTCAGAATCAATGCAAATGAGATGTTCACACAAATAATAAGGAGATGACCATTTACATACCAATACACAATTCACATCAACACAATCGTGATACAACATCAACATTGAATCAATTAGCCTTTCAAACCATTCTCAACACATCACATACAAATAATTAATCACATTGCCTTTTATTACCACCTTTTCATCCTTAGGATTATTCAAAAGGGATAAGTCAACCCATCAACAAATCTCATTACTCCCAACACATACCACAAGAAAATACACGATTCTATACACTTAATGAGGGTTAAAATAATCCAGTTGCCTCAAATAGTCGAACAATCACTCGGGACTTGAGTCCTCCCCTTTCATTGGGCTTCCAAATAAATTCAATCTATTCAAAAAAGTAATCACAATAAGAATTCAAAACTAATAATACTCATATTAATATATGTCTATCCTAGACACATAAAAACTCACTCAAATCTATAATCAAGTTCCTAATCTTGATGCCCATGAACATGTCAACTCTCATATTTTTCATATGTCAAGCCTAGAGTTAAGTCTTTATTCCTCCAATATCATAATTTAATGGTATTCATATAATACCATACACCTAATATTTAATTACATATACCAATATATCAAAACTTGAATCATAATATGTTATGATAAACGGTATTAAATAAAATATGGGCTTCGTCCATTAACTACCAACTAAATAAATAAATTATTCAATAAATACCCGTCAATTAATTAACCGTATATATTAATAGGTTCATAAATTTCTAAACCAACTTCACAAACTGATCAAACATAATCATGGAAACTATCAGGAGGGGTAAACGAAACTTTTATGTAAGTTACCCAAGAATGACCTTCCAGGTAATTACAGAAGAATTTGTATCCACTTATTTATTTTGTTATTGATAATAAGACACATGAAAAGTTTTTTTAAACTATATATAATGAAAAATATATATGATTGACAATCACTCAGACTCTCTTTTCCTTCTCCATTTTAAAAATTGCTTGTAGTAATGATTTTTCTTATAAGTTATGAGATTGCTTTAAGATATACATATACAAGAAAAAAGATGTTATGGCAGTAATACTTGAAATACACCTTTTGAGAGCAATATTCCAAATTCTGACTAACACTCATTTTTGCCTTGGTTGTATCAATTCTCAAAGATAAATTATTCATATCAATAAAATAGGATTATTCTCTATTCATGTTTGATTTTTTCAATCCATTTCTTATCTTAGTTTACTAATAAATCGCACCTTATATAGATGCTAATGTCATTTTTTCTTACTTTATTGGTTAGTAAATGTTGTGCATATTACCATAAATATGCAAGACAACGAACCAATCACACTTAAAATTTAATATACAATTTGAACTTTAAAAAAGATATAATTAACAATAATTATATCACAAAGCTACTCAAAAGATCTCTTCTAAGAAAGTTTATCATTAATTTTGTCAAGTAACAGATAGATTTTTAGCAACTATTTTGTTACATAATTTTATGATTTCCATCGTTAAATACTTCCAACTAATATGTCCAAACACACAAATTTATGAACGTTAAACATGAGTCACCCAAATGAAAATTTCAAATTTTTTGTCCCAGTCATGTATCATAATTAAGTTCATGGTTGATCAATGTATATATTAATCGGTCTTTGATAACCTGGTCATTTATTTATCAGCATTGCTTATAGTGCATTTGTTTACTCCCCCCCGTTCACTTTTATTTGTCATGTTACGCTTTTTGAAAGTCGATTTAACTAATTTTTAAAGACATTTATTTGATATTTTAAATAAAATATTTAGAAATTCAAAAACATTATGAAAAGTACTATAAACTGCAATTTTTGCATACCAATATGATGAAAATATACATTGTATAATGTTAATCAAAGTTTTTATAGTTTGATTCTAAAAAAGGAAAATATGACAATTAGGAGTGGATGGAGGTAGTAGTATTTTATCCACAATATTTCCGTATCTTCTATCCAAAAGATAAGTTTAGAATCTACTACATAGAATTAGTTATTAAAGACAATTATGTTTTCCTATTCTATCTTGGTGCATAATTTATTTATAAAGAACCTAATTTTAAAATTGCAGATATCATAAATTTGTAAGTTATTTTAGCAGTTTAAAAATAATCTTTAACAAATGAAAAAGCAAGCTACGCAACAAAGAATAAAAACATCTTAATAAGTTTATCATATTTTACTTCGAGATAATAATTTTAAAAACTTCACTAATCTAAACCTCTTTATATATTTTTTTCAACCTCTTTTCTCAAAGTTTGACATGTGCATTTCGAATACATTCTTTTAGATAACAGAAACATAATCTTATCACAACTAAGTTAAAATTACAAAATCATTTGATGAAGTTTAAAATAACAAAATAAAAATGGTTAGAAAATTGTTGGGCACATATTTGATAATTAATAAAGATACAACGTACAACTCATTAACAAGGATAAAACGGGCAAAAACACGTTCCTAGAGCTTAGTATATTGATACACCAATTTTATTAACCAACATTTATGGCCACGGTTTTGAGCCCTTGGTTTTAGCCAATTATATTGTATAAAAGTTGTTTTTTTCTATATAAGTCTTGCTTAGTCATTAAAATAGTGATGGTAAAATAATTTTCATTTGTGGTGTAAAGTTTCAAAAATTGATAAAACCCAAAAAGCTTTCTCATCCAGTTTTTTCCTCTCAGCCACCAACACCACCAAGCTTCAATTATGCCAGCAAAATCACACCTGAAACCCCATCCAAACCACCTCCATTTTCACGGTCTTCGACAAGCTTCAATCAAGCAGCCACCACCATCTAAAGACTCTTCCTCCCTTTTCTCTCCTTCTCCAGCAAAACCCACACCCATCCATCCCTAAATAACCTCGGCAACCACCAAAACTCCAATTCTCTTTCTCTTCTCCAGCAAAGTAACGACGTCGGAAACTAACTCAATTCCATCACAAAACCCCAACCAAAGACAGCCCAAAACCCCAATAAATCCATCAAAAATAGACCCACATCACCACGGTTTCCTATCCTCTTTCCCCATTTTTGTGTCTTTTTGTTTTTTTTGTAGGCAGTCCAGCAAGATAAAACCTGCAGCCGTAGCTTTGTTGTACAACAAACAACAACGTCACATCGAGCAACTAGACCCCGCCGTAAATACCATTGGTGAACCATATCCGGCTCACTGCCTTTGTTTTCTATTCATTAGTGACACTTGTATATCTGTTAATTTTAGATGGGAAACATGTCCACATATGTAGCCATCTAGTGTTGCTTCATATGGAATGTAATTGTACCAATCATAGTCAAAACGGATAAGTTTACATCAAAGGATACAACAACAGTCTCGGCAAAAATCAGGCTCACTGAAACAAATATCACAAAGCATGATCTCCAGAAAAGGCTAATACTACTCCTGCATTCCTCAGGTATGCTTGGATTTCGTGCTAATTTGAATTCTATTTTTATTGTTCTTCCTCTTCCTCTTGTATCAACTTTCTTCTCTTCTAGACGGAGAAGATAATAACTACAAGGGAGTCGGATTTTCTAGAGCAGGTGGTTGTGGTAGTATACCTGCCCTTCCTATTCCGGATCCACTACCATCTACTTGTGGGCAAGAGCTAGCACCAAATGGAAGATTTTTGGTATTTCTGATGAGACCTTGTGAAACAGTACCTTAAAAATAGAGGTGGTATGTAAACAAGAAGTTGGTGGATGTTATTTATCGCTTCCCAAGACGTCCCAAGTCACCAAACCTTGGACATGGAAACTTTGAGAATTGCAACCTCAAATAGGTAGAATCGTGTTACAAAATGAATCATAAGGAATTTTTTCTAGGTTAATGAATGAACATTACCATGATTCTGCCTACTTGAGGTTGCAGTTCTCAAAGTTCTTGGTCTGAGGTTTGGTGGCTCGGGAAGTTGTGTCAAGCGATAATAACATCCACTAACTTCCTATCCACATACTACCTCTGGTTTAAGGTAGTGTTTCATGAGGCCTCAACATAAATATCATAGCTCTTCCATTTTGTGCTAATTATGGCCACGAGCTGATGGAAGTGGATCACGAATAGGAAGGGAAGATATACCAACACCTCCTACTCTAGCTAATCCAACTATCTTGTAGTTATTAACTTCTCCATTTGGAAGAGAAGAAAGTTTCTACAAGAGGAAGAACAATAAACACAAAATTCAAATTAGCACAAAATCCAATTACACATGAGGAATGCAGGAGAAGTGCTAGCCTTTTATGGAGACCATGCTTTGTGATATCTATTGCAGTGAGCCTTGTTTTTGCCAAGGCTGTTGTGGTATCCTTTGATGTAAGCTTTTCAGTTTGTAATATGATTGGTACAATTACATTCGATGTGAAGCAATACTAGATGGCTACATATGTTGACATAATCCAAATAATCATGAAATCCAATCATGCTTGAGGAATGTGGGAGCACTGTGTGCTTCTGGTTTACCAAACACAACTTCAGTGAGTATTAAACTCCTACAAATTCTGTTACCAGCCTTACATGTAATATCTCTGATAGGAGAATCAGATAGTAAATGTTGCATTTCCATCCTTGAAGATGTAGTCCTATCTTTCATATCAGAATCAAAATCAATATCTAAATAAAAAAAAACAAATTTGGCATCAAGTCAATAAAAAGATGTGGTATGTTTTTTTTAAAAATTGATGCAAACAACTTAATAAATCTATACATCCTATATATCAAAGAGCCTTGTCGAAGCTAACCTTTTTAGTTTGGTGACTGCTTCGAAGGAATCACCCAATTGAATGAGGCAAAGAATGGATTTATCTCCTTACCAGGATACTCAGACTTGAGATACTTTTTAACTGAAATCATACTTCGACATCATTTTTCTTTCCATGTTTCGGAGCCCGAAAATACATCGAAAGATATAAATATCTATCCTTAAAGGTTCCTAAACTTGTAACGCTTTTTCCTACCCTCTAGTCCCACTTATCACCAACATTTGTGCAATCTATAGGAGCATATGGTAAACCTCCACCAGAGTCTTACTCTGAAACTGGATAAAGTTGAAGCCCAATTTCATTGAATCTTGATGCACTCCCATTATATACAACGAGTGCACGACTCTCCCCAACCTCCTTCTTGGCTGACATTTAGCTGGAAACTCTAACTCTATTGATAACGATGAAACCACCTTTTTTGGCTAAAAATAAAAAAGAAATGTCAGAAGTCCACATCAGAAAGCAAACCATTTTTGGATATGAAATAACTATTAGTGACATAAAAGAGTAGTTAAAGGAGAAAAGTGAAAAGTTGGGCCTATTCTGAATGAAAACAAGACAACTATGCTTCAGATGAAGATAAATATAGACCTTTCAACATGACCTACAAAAGAATTTTCCTCCCAAGGAAAAATGAAAATCAAATAATAAACATCAAAGTTGACCAGATGAATGTTTGTGTATAATGAAACATGTTTGACATAAACACCTAAAGTTTCAAGCCACCTTTAGGGTGAAATTATTACTGTTTTTCAACCTATAATACTGAGATACTTAGTTTAAAGAATACTTTCAAAACAAGAAACGTAAAACCCGTAAAGAAAATAGAATCTGAAACATATTAGAAATAGCAAATAAAATAACTTTTCCCAAAAAAGAAAATCGAGTCCAGTGAATGCACAGTGTCCTTAAGAAAATTCTTCCCTTAAAGTATCTGAGGTTAATGAAATCTATCTTCTTAGAATAGAATGATCTTACTCACCAGTGTATTGGAACCTAAAACTGCAGTGTCATCAAACCATCAACAATAGTAAAGTATATTAAGAATTCTAGATTAAGTAGAAAAAGAAGAAGTCCAGAAAGTCCTTATTTGTTACTGAAAAATAAGAGGAAACCCTTCTATATATATTCAATAGAAGGCAATATGAACAAGTGCGTATTGTGCCTTATCAGAAGGGTCAAAACCCTTTCAAAAGCCACAACTCTTCAGAATAGTCACAACCTTACGAAAAAGTAACAACTTTTCATAAAAATCAAAACTCTTCACAAAAGTCGCAACTTTTCATAAAAGTCACAACTCGTTAGAAAAGTCAAAACTCTTTATTAAAGTGACAACTCTTCATTTTTCATTCACAACTTTTAAAATCAACAATTACTCATGGCATTAGATGAATTATTGCCTTGAAGGGTTCTTTTTAATAGATCCTACAATGGTTCAGTCCTAATATGGTCTTAAATCTTTTTAGTAGGTACAAATTTAAGGTTATGATGAAAGAAGGATAAAAAATTAATCTTCTTTAAGAAATGTCAGTATGTAGAAGCACAAACAATCTGAATCTCACGTACTTATATTTAGCTTTCAAAAACAATTTCTTTAGAAATCAAATTGCTAGGAGGAGAAAATGTTACTTACAACACATTTTTGGTTTCCACCTCTTAATGCTATGTTATGAATTTACTACACCCTAATTTTTGAAATGGTTGTTAGTTGTTAGCATTAAAATTGAATTTACTTCACCCCTAATTTTACAAGAAAACAACTAGCTTGGCTATATATTTTATTGAACTTACTACTATTTATAGAAGACAGTTCCATGTAGAATAGGTAATTTAGCAGTTAACACTATTATCAAGTGGCGGAACTAGATATTGTAAATGTGTTAATTCGATGACCTTCGTTCAAAAAATATATTATGCAATTAAGGCAAACCTAAGCTTCCTAGTTATATGTAAATTGTTGAATCCCCTTGACATATGGGAAGATACTAGTGTAGTGACAAATGGGGTTCAAAATCTATTTTAGATCATATATTCAAATCTTAGGTATACATTTTTGTGTTTATCTAAAAATTTATTTTTCTGAATCTCCTTCGGCCACTACTATAATTGCACCGAGAGTCCTTTTTAAACCCTTTGCCAACTCTACATTAACTATTTATAAATAGTGACCCATATATTTTACTTCCATGTTACATTTTATTATACAAAGAAAATGAACATTTGTGCCAAACTCAACACAAACGTTATCCATTGCCTAATATCATATATATCGACAATAACTTTCTTATATAAATTTTGGGATTCTAAATCCACTCTTTCACTCCACAAAAGCTAGCTATTAATGTGGTAGATCCTCGACGGTTCCACACTAGGTACCTTTCACTCTACCCCAATTAGGTAGCTTTTTCTGAGGTACCCCTTTTTGAGTTGGGTGGCCGTGGATCTTCCTGATACGGTGGACCCAAAGGGGATAGATGAATTTGATACCATCAATACAATAGAGGAGAACGTGGAATTAAAATAGACTAAAAAAGAAAATAAAAATGCTACTAACACAAATGATTATATCTGCCTACTTTAAGAAAAAAAAAACATAGCATAAATCATTATCGTATATAATGAGGACATGTATACCAATTAATAGGGGAAGCTCTGGTTGAATTTGGAAATATACCTGAGGAGATTAAGGACTTGAATAAACATGGTGTCCGAGTAATCCTAGACGAACACGATAAATTAAAGATTCAAAATAAAAGGAAAAAGAGAAATCAAACCCCAAAAAACCTTTTGAAATGCAAAGACTATGCTTAAAAGGAATAAGGAAACATCTAAAAAGAATGATCCTATACCCATGTTGGCATACACAGTTTATGAGGATTCTGAGTTCTCTGAAGTCATCCCAATATCGATTGTCAATACTAATACCAATAACATATAACTTAAGCTGAAATGTTTAAAAACATAACTCTTTCTCAATTGAGGTAATTACTCAAAAGATCCTCTTAAATGAGGTAATACTCTGAAACTTCTCTAAACTCATAATTCATTTAGAAATCGATGTTTCTCTCTTTGAAAATGTAAAAGTGTTACACATGGAAATACTTAGTTCCCTTATACTCATTTTGAAACATGTAAGACAACTCTCCTCATTCTCATACACATTTACTCAATATTTAGCTCAAAACTAAAATCAATTTAAAGAATTCTCAAAGAGACTAAAAAAGGTCCTCTTGAACTTTACTTTAATTTGAAATGTGAATTAAGACATGTAGGATCTCTCAAGGATTAATTTAGACTTTACGATTTCATATTGAGTAGACAACGCAAGTACGATTTGAAATAACACATACGAAATGAAGGACGGAAAAGAAAAGGACTTTGCAACCCTGGCGCACTAAGTGGCGTAGGGTGCCTGCCCCAAAACTACTGGACAGTGTTTGAGGTGCACTAAGTAGCGCGCTGGGCCAGGCCCCAAACTACTGGCCAGTAGTCTTGGCAAAGTTGTGGAGAGCCACCCAACACCCGTGCCTAGAAATCTAAGGAATATTTCTTCATTTTTTGGGTCCTACCTCATCTAGAATCGAGTGATTTCTTAAAAAATCTCTTTGATTCACAAACCCAACACAATTTCGATGAAATCCCACACAAAATTCATTAAGAAAAAACACACTTATTTGCAATACCCTCACCTCAAATACGCAAAAACCTCTATTGTAAAAGAATGGAGTTAAAACTCAAGAACTTTTCCATATACTTAATATAAAAAATCTCATGGACAAATTCATGAAGGAAATTACATGATTGGTTTGAGGGAGAACAAACCCAACACCATGAGAATCTTACATACCTCGAAAGAACACTCGTTCTTAGCAGAATCCTCAATTCTTGAAAGAACGCTTGAAACCCTTCTCCTTTTCTCCTCATGAAACCCTTCTCTCAAACTTTAAGCGTTTAAGAATGTTGAAAAGTGGTATAAATCAAATTAGACCCTTATTTGGGTGGGAAAACGTTTTAGGCCTAGTGGGGTATGGAAAAGACTAAAATACCCTTTCCTTAGGATGAAAAACCTTAACTAGAGTGGCTTCACTCAATTAGCCATAACTTTTTACTTAGAGCTCGATATTTAGCAAACGTAGTGGCGTTAGAAAGAAGACTCAAAGACCTTGAATTTGATACCTCATGGGCCACCTAACTCTTTATGTACTAAATGATATGGTCATGTGAAGTTGACCCAAAACTAAAAACTGGTCATAGTTTGAGGTTTTACAACAACTATCAAGATGATTATTTTCTCACATAGCCAGAATAGCATTCTAAATCAATACGGCCTACAACCAGAAGTGAACCTGAACAACAATCACACACTCATAATGTACAAATCATTGGAAAACTTATCAAACTATTATTCTTAGAGCATAATCTTTCCACGACCTTAAACTATAAAAAAATGATCTTTATACATCACATATTCATTAAGGGAGGATCCAACTTCTTTAACCCAAAGAAGGAGATGATCAAGTGACTACCCAGGGAACGATAAAACCAGGTATATAGTACCTCTAATAACACAATATGAATGCTAGAGTAGTACCTACGGTTGTAGACAATCCGTAAGAATGACAAAACTAGACACAATAGTCCCCACATTCAATCAAACATAGCCGAAACGTGATCACGATAACGAGATAAATCTTAAGACTGTCGGACAACTATAAATATTCATTATAGTTCTTCTATAAATTCTCATAAGTAAAGTAATACATGTAGAACCACTTGAATACTTCAACTGCTCCAAGAAAATACCAAATGTGTCATATCTAAAGGAACCAATTATGCCTCAATATCATTCCCTATCAAGAGGACATTAGAAGATTGGTATATATGATCACCATTAGGGATCCACCCATAGAAGTGAAAACAAGTAAGTTAATCATACTCCAACTCATGTCTAGGACAAAATATATGGTCACATAATAATATACAGAAGCAATGTTGAATAAAACTAAATACGTTTTCCAAAAACCCTATATAAAACATTTCCATTCAATTGACTACATTTCTTTGATTTTTAGCTACCAACAATCCATCAGTATGACACCTATTACGATCGTACCCATACTCGATTTTATCATACCTCACATACTTTTCATATCATTCCACTGTAGCCCACACTCTCAATAGTAATAAAATATCACAAGCACTCCGATCATTTACTTTACTCTCAAACCGTTACTAGTATCAAAGTATTCTTAGTAAAAAGATACTCGCCTCCACAATTTATGAACTATTTCTCCCTCTATTTCCATGTAAGAACTTCATGGTAGATATGGGTCACACCCAAGGATGATAATACTAATTTCAAAGTTGATAGTACTTTCTCATCAATGTAAAGTTATTGAATCACACCCAATGTCAATTCCATGCAATCTTTCACATACGAAGCTGCAATTATCATTCAACCTATCATATACCCCATGTCAAAACTTAAAGAGAATCTCGGTCACCCTAATAATTTTGTATACTATGAGCACGTACCCTTTATTTACCATAAAATGTCTATGTAACAGAACACAATAATCTATATAGTCGTATCAACAGAATAGTTTAAATCCCCTCCAAATCCTTAATAATCATGTAGAACTATATCTCATTCGTTTGTGAATCCATAAGTTAATCACCATAATTAGAACAACATAACTCCACATGAATAAACCCAATCTTCGATACATCACTGTTAATCGCCTAGACCAAACCTAATCTTCATAAAAGTCATTGATGAACTCTTTCTAAGATTGTACTGAATCAATCAACCATGTATTGTAATTTCTATATTCAAAGGCGAAAACCCTACTACCTTCAACTTTGAACAAATGGATTCCTTCAAAATGCTCAATACCTGATGCAATCATTCATTTATGTCATGCCCCAGGCTATCCGCTGGGCATAAACACGGGACCTAAGATCACTAGTGATCCCAAGCTAACCCTGAGCTGGCATATCATAAGCAAACTGAATAAATCTATGAAAAGATAAACTAATACAGAAGCTAAATCATGAAATAACTGAATAAAAGGGAATACCCAATACTGGTATGAATATATATAAAATTGTAAGAGTTTAGTGAACTAAACATAAATACTGAAATATGTTGAAATGAACTAAACTGAATGCAATGACCGAATACATAATATGTTGAGACTGAATACTAAAATATAACAAAAAACCTGGTCAAATGCACTAGAGTCTAATTGTGGGAGCTACTAATAACCGACATATAACCACGTGAGCTAAACATGAAGTCCGATGTATACGCCTAATCGAGAGGACACAATATACCTTGTCGGGGGTATAAAGGCATGACTGACGTGATCACTAAATCTGATGCCCACAAAGGGGACTTATAAACTTACGGGGGCACATAGTTCTGGGACTATGCGGGTACACTGAACCCTAGTCCAACTTGGTTTTAACTCTACTCCTAACTAAATATATATATGACATATTATGACTGAAATACCTAATGCTGAATAGCTCAAAATACTGACATACAAAATCTGAGAATGTAACAATTATATACTGATAATCTGACATTCAAAAACTAGAGCATGTATATCTGTTTTAACTGACCTAGAATGTGAAATTCTGAATTAAGAGAATCTACACAACTAGGGTTCTTAGGTTCATCCAAAGAACTAAGAAATGATTCCACAAAAACATGCTAATATGATTAGGAATACTCTAACAACTAAATCACAACTAATATCTAAGGTTTTAGAAACCCTAGGTCTAAGCAAGATATAGCGAATCCAGAATCTAACTAAACTCTAGGGACCTAATGGGTGAAAGGTACCTACTAGTGAAATACTACACACCTGGTGACGAATTTCACGAAGGAAATCTTTAAATTTTGGGGCTGGAACTGATGAAATCTTATTGTGTTCTTCGAGAGCGGTTGGATGACTATTTCTTCTCATTATTCTCTAGTTTTGGTGAATCTTAGAGAACGAATCGATTAAGGAATGATCTGATCAAGTTACTAGGCTTAAACTGACCAAAACTACATAGTTTTGGGGTTACAAAACATAGTTTAGGTGTCCAACGCATAGGGGAAAAGGCCAAAATGACCCTAACTTAAAAGTTGTCGGGGCCAAACGACGGGCCTAATTGACGGATCATGGATGGACCTATGGTCCTTCCTGTTATCTCGTCGTTTGGAGTTTTGGACCTGAAGTCTGGGGGGTCTGAACCACGTCACTGGACCACGGACAATGGTCCCACTTACGGTCCATAGGTCGTGCCGTTGGTCAACATTATTATTGGAGTTCTAGGGGAAAGCTGAGGTGGCTAACCACGGATCCCACCTACGCTCGATGGGCCAACCAACAGTCCATAGGTAGCCTCCGTCGATGAAACGTGCAGGTTCTGCAGAATCTATCATTTGGTCCTTTTTGAATCTGGGGCATTACATTATCTCCTCCTTGGGAACATTCGTCCCCGAGTCTAAACTAGTTTCATATAGAGGGAAGGAGCTGCAACCCCTACCATTAAGTACTGGAAACTGAAATCTAACTGTACTGAGTTCCAAGAACATGCAAATATGCTGAAAATGCAAGAACAACTGAAGGAATAAGATACCGAGACTGATTTTACGCAAGTGTAAACTAAGAGACTGGAGAGGAACTATTGCCTGAACCTTAAATGGAATCGGAAGGAAACAGATGAGGATACTTGGCCTTCATGGCTACATCTGCTTCCCCAAGTAGCTCCCTCTATAGTCTGACTCTCCTACAAAACCATAACTGAAGAGACTTCTTTCTTTTTTAACCTACAAACCTAACGATCAATAATTTCAACTGGCACTTCCTCATAAGTGAGACTATCATTCATAACCACACTTTCTAATGGTACTATGGACACCTGATCACCCACACACTTCTTCAACAATGAAATGTGAAGGATCGGGTGAACCGCTGCTAGTTCTGCTGGAAAATCTAACTCATAAGCCACTTACAACCCTTTTCAAGATTCTATAAGGACCTACATATCTTGGACTGAGCTTCCCTGTCTTGCCAAATCTCATCAGCCCTTTCATAGGTGACACCTTCAGGAAAACCAAATCATCGGTTTCAAATTCTAAGTCCCTTCTTCTAACATTTTCACAGGAGTTCTAACAACTATAAGTTGTCTTAAGTCTATCTCCAATGAGCTGAACTTTTTCCATAGCCTCATGAAATTAATCTGGCCCAATCAATGTTGCTTTACCTACTTCAAATCAACCAATCGGAGATCTGCATCTACGCCTATATAATGCCTCATAATTGGCCATCTGAATACTAGAATGGTAGCGATTATTGTAGGTGAACTCTATGAGATGTAGGTGGTCATCCCAAATGCCATTGAAATCGATCACACAAGCTCTCAACATGTCCTCTAAGGTTGGAATGGTACACTCTGCCTGACCATTCATATGTGGATGAAATACTATGCTACGATTTACCTGAGTACCAAGAAATTTCTGGAACGATTTCTAGAAATAAGAGGTAAACAGAGGACCTTTATCTGAGATGATAGACCAAGGAATCCCATGTAACCTGACTATCTCATTCATGTAGAGTTTAGCGTAGTCCTCCACTGAATCTATAGTCTTGACAGGCAAAAAGTGTGCGGACTTACTAATTCTGTCTACAATCACCCAAATGGAGTCATGTTGTCTGCGAGTACGAGGTAAACCCGTAATGAAGTACATATTTATCACTTCCCACTTCCATGTAGGAATTTTAACCTCTTGAGTTATACCTCCTCATTTCTGATGTTCTACCTTCACCTATTGACAATGAAGGCACTTAGCCACGAAATCTACTATATCCCTCTTCATACCATTCGACCAAAAACTTCCCACAAATCATGGTACATATTAATTGCACCTGGATGAATAGAATACCTAGAGTAATGGGCTTCTGTAAGGATCTGCTGCCTCAGCTCACCAAGCTTAGGAACACATAAGTGACCGTGGTAGTGCAGCACACCATCTCCCCCTTGGGAGAAAACCTCAACTTTCTGCTAATGAACTGCACCCTTCAATTCAAACAATATAGGATCACTATCTTATTTTTCCTTAACCTCCTCTACCAATGAAGATTCTGATATATTCTGAACTGTCACACCACCATCTGACATGTCTGTAACACCCCGACTTTTGAAAACGTCTAAATTAACTCGTATTCGTGGAAAGACAAAGAGGGTGAGTAGTATATTAAGAATGATGTGGTATGTTATATTTTAAGTGTACAAGGGTTGTATCTCAAGTTTGGAAGTAAGGTATGTCGCAAAATAAAAGTTGGCGAAAGTTATCGTAAGTTCCTTTTTAAAGATTTCTCTGAAATTTGGGTCAAATGTCTCGGACGTTTTATCCCAATCTATAAATATTTATGGGGCCCACGACCCATTAAATCAAATGTCTACGATTCTAGTTTCCAACACATCAAACGGATTGTTCATACTATTTCAGAATAGAGAGATATTCGAGTTTTTGCGAGACTGCGCAAGCAGGCTCGTGAGGTGGGTCCCCTAAGTTGGTCGAAGCTTATAAGATAGCATCTTCTTCAGTTTTCTTCATTAAAACTCGAAATAAACCCACAAAAATCAGAGAAATTCTCCTCAAATCATCCTTGGGTGTTCATAATCTCTTCTTGGCTCCCTATAAAAAATTGCCCTACTTCGCGAGCTCGTTGTTTTGGTATAGTTTACTTGGTTAATTGATCGGTGTAGCTCCGTGGATGCTGTGGCAGTAGATTTTTTTCAGTGGTTTTGTTTTATTTAAGTGTTCTGGGAGTGTAAAGAAAGTGTTGTAGTGGTGCGGATAGAGGTATTTTCAGCATAAATTATAAAGGAAAAGGTATGTTAAGGCTATTTCCTTTGTTCGGCATATTTCCTTATATCTTAGGAGTGATATAGTAGGGTAGTTAATGTTGGTGATCTTGTAGATGTAATTGTGAATGGTTGGCTGATTGAGTGGTTATAAACCCTCATTATAGGAACTCATAATATGTTAAGAACGACTGTGAGTTAGGAAAGACTTGGAAACTATATACATATATATATATATATATATATATATATATATATATATATATATATATATTTATATAAATATTGTTTATAGCTAAATTGCTCACCTTTAGCTTATTCAATTGTTTGATGTCGTCCTTGGTGTTATTGTGGTTAGTTGTTGAGCTATGAACTCCCTATGGGGGCTATGATATTGTCTAATAGGACTATTTTATTGCCTAAGAGGGCTATGTGTTTCCCACGAGGCTATACTAATGACAAAGAATGTTATGTGTTGCCTACGGGGCTATTTTGATGCCAAAGAGGGCTATGTGTTGCCTACAGGACTATGCGATGCAAAAGCGGGCTACGTGCTGCCCACAGAGCTATGATGTTGCCTAAGAGGGCTATACACTTCCTACGGGGCTATATCGTTGCCAAAAAGGGATATGTGACTTCTTACAAAGACAAGGGGCTACCGATAGGGTTATGTAGATTGATTTGGCACCTTCTGGGCTTATGGGGGCCTAGGTAGGTGGTATGTTGTTTGTACCTACCGAGCTTATGGGGTCTTGGTTAGGTTATTGTTTGATCATTATTGTATATTTTTAAGATTCAGTAGTGGGTTAGCATGCTTATCTAAATTTGATTTCCTTACCTGATTACTTTTGGTATATTATGATACTTACTCATTTAGTCTATAGCCTTTCATACTTTGTACATTATTTTGTACTGACGCCCCATTCAGGACCAGATAGACGACTGAGTAGACCTCCTTAGTAACAAGATTGACTTCTATCTGGTTGGCTAGTTCCTTTCCTCCGGAGCTGCCAGAGTTGGGAGCTTTGTTAGTTTTTGTTGAATATATTTTCATAGGTAGGCTGGAACCCTGTCCCACCAATCTTTACTACTCTTAGAGGCTTCCAGACTAGTGTGTGGGGTGTACATCTATGTTATGGCCACGCTGGCCTAGTTTGTTGGTTTGCTGATGCTTGTTAGCTGTTTGATGTATTGTATTGATATATACATGCTTTTAGTTTCGCTATAGAGATCATAGTGGCCTCGACGGCCTAATCAGGACTTCTGTGCTAGTTAGCTATTTCATTATAAGAACTCTTGGGAGTAGTTGTTTCTTTCAGAGATCTGTTGATAGGGGCCTTGCTGGCCGTGGCTTAATTTTAAGCCGAGATATACTTGTTTGTTTTCTTTATTGTGTGTGGCTGCCTGTGCTAGTAGAAAATGGTTCAGTAGGGTCAGCTCGGGATTGAGTTTTGGCATTAGGAGCTAGTTGCGTCCCTTGAATTTGGGGCGTGACAATGTCTGTAAGACCAACTCCTAAGCGAGCAAGCCAGTGAACATCTTTTGTGAATTCCTTCATTTGTTCCTCAACATGTGCTACACTACCCATAGATAGTCTGCTAAGAGCATCATCTACTACATTGGCCTTACCAGGATGATAAACACATTCATGTCATAGTCCTTGAGGAATTCAAGCCATCTACTCTGGCGAAAATTCAACTCTTTCTGGGTGAATACATACTAGAGGCTCTTATGATTTGTGAACATATCCACGTTAACACCATAGAAGTAGTGTATCCAAATCTTTAGGGAAGATACTACTGCAACAAGATCGAGGTCATGCGTCAGATAGTTCTTTTCACGTACCTTGAGTTGTCTAAAAGAATAAGTTATAACCTTACCTCGTTGTATCAACACACGACCTAGGTCGACCTTGGATGCATCGCAATGGATCACATAGCCATCTGAACCCTCTGGTATAGAGTCAACACAGATGCAGTAGTCCACCTAATTTTCAGTTCTAAGAAGCTCTTCTCACACTCATCTGACCACTAAAACTTAAACCCTTTTTTGAGTAAACTTAGTCAATGGGGAAGCTATGGATGAGAATCCTTCAATGAATCTCCTGTAATAACCAGCCAAACCCAAGAAATTTTTTATATCTGTTGAAGAGGTAGGTTTGGGCCATTGTTTTACTGTCTTTATTTTCTTTGAATCCAATCGGATCCCTTCGCTAGATACTATATGACCAAGGAAAGAAACTGATTGTAACCAAACTCACATTTGCTAAACTTCGCAAATAACTGGCGATCTATGAGAGTTTACAGAACAACTCTATGATGAGTTGCCTGTTCCTCCTCATTCCTAGAGTAAATGAGGATAACATCAATAAAGACGTTAAGAACAAGTCTAAATACTACTTGAACACCCTGTTCATTAAATCCATGAAAGTTGTAGAAGCATTGGTTAGTCGAAATGACATAACTACAAATTCATAGTGACGATACCGAATTCGAAAGGCTGTTTTTGGGATGTTACTATCTCTGACTCTGAGCTTATGATAGCCAGATCTGAGGTCTATCTTCAAAAAAATGACTTGAACCTTGAAGTTGGTCGAACAAGTCATCAATTCTGGGATAAAGTACTTTTTATTGATTGTGACTTTGTTCAAATGCCGATAGTCAATGCACATCCTGAGAGAACTATTTTTTCCATGAATAATACTAGAGCACCCCATGGAGAGATACTCGGTCTAATGAAGCCTTTATCTAGAAGTTCTTTTAATTGTTCTTTCAATTCCTTGAGCTTAGCTGAAGCCATTTTGTAAGGAGGAATCGAAATAGGCTGGGTATCTCGAAAGAGATCAATTTCGAAGTCGATTATCCTTTTGGAGAAACTCCGAGAAGATTTTCTAAAAACACTTCTAGAAACTCATTTACTACTGGGACTGACTCAAGAGTTGGGGTTTTGGAGCTTGAATACTTAACCTGAACAAGGTGATAGACATACTCTTTAGAGATCATCTTTTTGGCATTAAGGTAAGAGATAAACCTAGTTAGAGGCACTGAGCTACTACCCTTCCATACTAAGAATGGATCATTTGGAAATTGAAACCGAACGATCCTAGTTCTATAATCGACTAAGGCATAACAAGAATGTAACCAATCTATGCCTAGAATAATAACAAAGTCTACCATTTCTAACTCTAAAAGATCTGCCGAGGTGACTTTCTAAAATATGAAGACATGGCAATTTCTGTATACCCATCTAGCGATAACTGGATCAC
Source organism: Solanum verrucosum (assembly GCF_900185275.1). Lineage (NCBI taxonomy): Eukaryota > Viridiplantae > Streptophyta > Magnoliopsida > Solanales > Solanaceae > Solanum > Solanum verrucosum. The sequence continues at coordinate 685,191 of NW_026020354.1, forward strand.
CAAGTGGGGTAGAGACTGAGAAGGGTTCTGAAAGAGTTTTTGGACTGACACCGAAGTTCTGCTATATAAAGAGTTACAAAGGAAAGAGTATCCCCTGGATCTAACAAAGCATTAACATCTAAATTAAACACTCATAACGTACCAATGACTAGATCAGGAGAATCTTTCTCGTCCTGGCGAGCCTGGAGAGCATACAACTTGTTCTGGCGCTGACCGCCCGCCACCAGTACCCGGTGAAGCACCCTGCTGAGTTGGGCAACCTGTTTTTGCTGCTGGAGTTGTAGACTGAGCCATGTTATTGTTACCTCTTTGTGCTTTACTAGAAGAAGGGAAATCTCTCAACCTATGACCAAAATGACCACACCCAAAGCATATTTCCTTGCCTGCAAGACACTCACCTAGATGGTTCTTACCACACTTTGGACAAGTTGGGTAGGTCTTGTTACCAGAAATACTCCCCCGAGACTTAGCGCCTAATGCCCTACCTTTCTGATCCTGTGGAAACCTAGGGGATGGAGCACTAGTTGATGAAGGTGTTGGAGCTGTAGAACTTTGCTGAAACTGCGAGAAATTTCCACCACTCAATTTCTGCTTAGAGTACTCATAGTTCCCTGTTCTAGCCTTCTTATTGTCCTTAGACATTTTCCTAAGCTTATTTCTCCAACCTTCTAAGCATGAGTCATGAGCCTAGATATATTCATATCTCCTAACAACATAGCATTCCTAACAAAATCTCGGACCCTAGCTATCACTGGTCAACCATTTGTATTTGTAGGAACTAGAACCAGCTGATTATTTTGATTGCCACATTCTGAGCCAAAAGTTGGATAACATTTTGAAACTCTGCATTCGAAACCTCATGGTCTAGGAGTAGAGGAATTGTGTTAGCGTTGAGGGCATTAGCATTCCTTCTGTAAGCTTTACGAGGAGGCATGATCTAAAATGCATAACAAAGAGTTAGAGATGAGAAGTTGGATCATACCTCACGAATCATAAGAGTAGCAAGGAAAGTGAAGTTTTTCCTAAACCACTTTGCAGCCTCCCTCTCATTAGATGTGGTGCACTTCACACCCATGAAAAGGACACTACTTAGTGAGCCTTTCAGACATCCTAGGACTCTCTTTCATACCAAGTTTTTCATTCCCCGAGGCTACCTCCTGGGCATAAACACGGGACCTAGGATCATGAGTGACCCCAAGCTAACCAGTAGCTGGCATATCATATGCAAACTAAATATATCTATGGAAAGATAAACTAATGCGAAAGCTAAATCATGAGATAATTGAAAGATGGGGAATACCAATACTGGTATGAATATATATAAAATTATAAGAGTTTAGTGATACTAAACAATCACTCAAAACTAAAGTTGAATATAACTATGTCTGAAAAATCCTCTAATTCACTAGAGCCACTAGGAAATGTCCCGAGCTAACTCTAGCAAACTGAAACTTAAATAAAAGACTGAAATAGAAAACATGTCTATTGTCCTCGAAGTATAAGGACTCACTACTGATGCTACTAAGTAAGGACCGGGAATCGATCTACGCGTGATCTCAATGCTGAGGACCTGAACCTACATCTTGAAAGGATGTTGCGGAGAGTATGCGTCACTACTTGGGATTTACTAAGTATGCAAGATATAGAATATAACTGAACAAATATGTAAGCTGAACAAGGCATATCTGAGCAATGACATAATCTTAACATAATGTAAATACTAAAATATATAGAAATGAACTAAACTGAATGCAATGACCAAGTACATAACATGCCAAGACTGAATACTAAAATATAACTGAAAACCTGATCAAATGCACTAGAGTCTGCCTATGGGAGCTACTACTAACCGACATAAAACCATGTGAGCTAAACATAGAGTCTGATGTATACACCCCATCGAGAGAACCCAATATACCTTGCAAGGGATATAGACATCACTGGTGTGATCACAAAATCTGATGCCAAAAGAGGGGATTTATAAACCTATGGGGCACATAGTTCTGGGACTATACGGGTACACTGAACCCTAGTCCAACTCGGTTTTACCTCTACTCCAAATTGAATATGTATCTGATACATTATGACTGAAATACTGAAATGATGAATAACTCAAAATACTGACATGCAAAATCTGAGAATGTAACAATTATATACTGATAATGTGACATTCGAAAACTAGAGCAACAATATGTATCTTAACTAACCTAGCATGTGAAATTCATGAACTAAGAGAATCTACACAACTAGGGTTTTGCGTTTCATACAAAGAACTAAGCAATGATTCCCTGAAAACATGCTAATCTAAATACTCTAACAATTACATCACAACTAATATCTAAGGTTTTCCAAACCCTAGGTCTAAGCAAGAGATAGAGAATCGAGAATCTAACTGTTATCTAGGGACCTAATGTGTGAAAGGAACGCACTAGTGAAATCCCACATAGCTGCTAACGAATTTCATGGAGAATTCTTTTGATTTTGGAGTTGGAACTGAAGAAAACTTGTTGCGTTCTTGGAGAGGGTTTGGTCGACTATTTCTTTTCTTTTTGCTCTAGTTTTGGTGAATTTTTCAGAATAAATCGATTAGGGAAAGGTCTGATTAAGTTACTAGGCTGAAATTGACAAAAACTACATAATTTAAGGGTTAAACAACGTAGTTTAGGTGTCCAACGCATAGGGGAAAGACCAAAATGACCCTAACTTAAAAAATCTCATGGTCAACGACGGGCCTGACCGATGGATTGTGGATGGACCTATGGTCCATCCTATCATCTCGTCGTTTGGTGTGAGAGAGCTGAAGGCTAGGAAGTCTGAACCACGAACTTAGACCACGGAATTTGGTCCGACTTACGATCTATAGGTCTTGCTGTTGATAAACCCTTTTCTGGGATTTGTAGGGGAAAGCATAGGTGGCCATCCGTGGACCCCGCCTATGGTCCGTGGGCTAACCAACGATCTGTAGGTGGCCTCCGTCGGTGGTACTTGCAAGGTATGCAGAATCTGTCATTTGGTCCTTTTTGAATCCGGGGTGTTACAATTTCTTACCTTACCAATCCATACCTAGACGAAACAAACTGCCACAAACATAGATTTACAATGAAATACTTGAATTTTATTCCAACAATACCAAATACAAAACTTGAAACCACAAAAGACCTTATCACTACACTCGAGCCGAACTTATATAGACTTCTTCCTCAAATCTTATCCAACAGTTGTTAACACATATGAATGACATGTAATACTATCACCATAATCAGAGCAAACAAAATAGAACCAGATATCTCTGAACCCAATTCTCCACTCTCTGAAAATACATATTTGAACCTTGCAATGAGAGTAAATATCCTTGTTCTCGTTTATTTTCAAAGGCTAAACTACATCCCATTAATTCTTTTCATTTGTGACTCTAGTTCCTTTCAATTCTATTCGAGCGGTGTCCCAGGACCTCCTTCAAATTTTCATACTATCATGCTATTCACTAATAGTAGCAAACCACCACCTTAGATACTCGCAGGTCGTCATTACATAACAAAAAATTGTTTAACCAATAATCCATATCATATAGTTGCATCTCAAACACAATATACTACAAACTCTTCTTACCATTATTCTCAGTTAGCCCTTGCCATCATCACAATTTCAACTTTGTCATCGACATGACACCTCAAACCAAGTTACCAACCAAATCCAAAGGAGTCGCTCAATTTTATATGCATTTCCTTTGTAAATCCTTAATTGACTTTACATAGGTATGCTCGTTTGAAATTTTCTTTACCCGTAGACTTTTCATTCCAATATCGATCCACATCTTTGGAGCTTATGATGAAAACACTAGTCTTCATTTAGAATCCTTGGAATAGACTTCATAACCTAATGGATTAATACCATACAAAAGATCTACCTCTAAAATATTCCTTATAAACAGTTTTTTAACCCAAGTGTAGATAGTAAAAAATTCGTTTGTTTCTCAAATGTAAGTGCAACATCTAATCTCATTATATGAGCATGTGATATAACGATAACTCCTTAAGTAGTTAGTAATCACAGTTGATAATCAACATAGCTGTTTCATTTGCCACTAGTATCACCCCGTGAAAGTTCGTTAAATCCACCACAAGTACATATTATATCTACCAAAAATATCCTACCTAAATAGCCCACACATTTCTACCCATTGAGTAGTTGCAAAACAATATCCAATATGTTCGATCTCTAACTCAAAGTGATATGTATTATGTCGTAGATCAGGTCGATATTATAAGTAGAACACTTCATAACTCTAACCAAGTAAGCATCGACACCGTTGTAGTAGTCGTATCATGACCCTATTAATATACACTCAATTTATGAAAGATTCTGACTTCAATTGGTGCAACATCATTCTCATCATTCACTAAGCAATCCATGCATGTTGTGACAACTCTACTCACTGTAGTTTCAGAAGTTATAGTGTTCATTTCTAGTCGTTCTTTTAATTATATTGTTTCCAATTGTCGAATCACTCCTGATATCGCCTATACCTTACAAAAACTATTCCCACTACTGGGTAAATAATCGCAGAATGATAGCACCTTCATGAAGTGTCTTAAACCATTGTTCAACCTTATCATTCAAATATTCTCAAAATGCATTGTTGAGCTATCACTTTACTCAACTTCTTCAAACCGCCAAACATTCTGAATTTGACCACACATCCTTTCCATAAGTATATCACTTTTACCATAGTACATCTATCTAGAATAAATGCCATACATGACACACTAACTACTCACTTAAGGAACCACACATGACTTATCACTATAAGTGAGTGAGAATGGAATGAAGTGATAAGAAACAGAACCAGAACAGACTAGGGATGCATGATAGAGATTCAAAAAGTGAAGATTTTTCCTAAAGGTCACCATAGCCTCTCGAATATAAGCAATAGACATCTCTGCGCTGATCTTCAAGAATGTAGTAGACTTGGCTTGTGAACAGTTAAACCTATGAACCTGGGCTCTGATACCATTTTGTCAAGAGCCAAAAATGGATGTGATGGCACTCGTCTTATCCTACAAAGACAAGTCAGCCTAAAACCCAACCATTACAATAAAGTGTAAAAATAAAACATTAATAAAAGTCCAATACTATAATAATGCACAAATTCGTAATCAAGTTAAATATACCCTCAAAACCTGGTTGTCACATGCAGAAGCCTCTAATGTATTACACTAGAATGGAAAGAAAATATAAGTCTCAAATAACGTTATCTCTAAAATTAATAGAACAAGATCATATATAGGAATAAGAGGGTCCGCTGAGATGACAAAGAGCTACCTTACCAATCTCCTTAGGAAGCCTCGAGCAAGAAGAGAAAAGAGAGTATCAAGAATATTCAGGTTAGTAACCTACAAAAATGTAGAAAAAAGGGTTGAGTACCAAACCACATGGTACTCGCCAAGCAGCCTACTAAAAAACTGAACTAAATTATAGAATACGGGTACTCTTACCACCCCAACTGAACCTCCACAACTACAACCTGCATGAAACCACCTCAACCTAACAATTCACAATTTCAATAACATATAGATCAATAATAACATTCTAACAATTTTGGATCAACAGTGCCCAAGATCAAGTTAATCAATGAAAAGCTCCATAGAAAGGTACTCATAAGTTCACATATAATATATATATGAAAGTTAATGAAATGCAATGCAAAGTATAGTGATGCATGTCAGACCTAGCAATAAACACCAGTTGTCTCTCAGGCCGGGATTGATGGGGGACATATCTGTCAATGCTAGCAGCGTATGACACGATCATTGATAATAAAATCAGTCGCGGTGTGCAACACGTCCCACAATGATAGAATCAATCGTGGCGTGCGACACATCCCTCTAAATGGTACATCCTCTTTAATTTCTTATTCTTTATCAATTTACATTAGGCTTGTCATAACCATGTCTTTGAATCAATGCAAATGACATGTTCACAAAAATAATATGGAGATGACCATTTTCATACCAATAGACAATTCACATCAACACAATCGCAATACAACATCAATTATTAATTAATAAGCCTATCAAACCATTCTAAACATATCACATACCAATAATTAATCACATTGCCTTTTATTACCCCCTTTTAATCATTAGGATTATTCAAAATGGACAAGTCAATCCATCACCAAATCTCATTACTCCCCAGCACATACCACAATGAAATACATGATTCTATACACTTAACCAATGTTGACGTAACACCCTAGATTTAGAAAAGGATAAAATGCATATTTTCATAAGTTGCACGTGCCACCAACAGAGGCCACCTACGGACCGTAGGTTGACCCACGGGCCGTAGGTGGGGTCCGTAGTTGGCTACCTGCAACTCCCTCCCCTGAACCCCAGAAAAAATTAGCTAAATCCAGAACCATGCTAGGACCTACGGAGCGTAGGTCAGACCATAGTCTGTGGTCCCGGTCCGTGGTTCAGACCTTCGATTTCCATCCTCTGAAGCCAAATGACAGAGTGATAGGAAGGTTCGTCTGTCAATCCATGGATCGTCAATTGGGCCCGTCGTTGACCCCGGTAGCTTTTAAGTCAAGGGCCATTTGGTCTTTTCCCTTATATATTACACACCTAAACTATGTCGTTTAACCACTAAACTATGTTGTTTTGATAAATTTTAGCCTATTAACTAAATAAGAACTTACCCTAAGCGATTCATTCACAAAAATTCATCCAATTTGAATGAAAAGAGGAGAAAGCAGTCGACAAAGCCCTCTCCAATAATGGATCAATTTTTTGTCAGTGCCAGCCCCAAAATAAAAAGATTTCTCCATGAATTTTGTCACCAAGTATGTGGGATATCACTTGTGGATTCCTTTCATCAACTAGTTCCCTAAAATTCAGTCATAATCTTGATTTCCTTTATATTTCTTAGACCTAGGGTTTCTAGAACTTTCTATAAATGTTATGATTTAGCTTTTGTAGTGTTCCTAATCAGATTTTCATGTCTTCGTAACGTTGTGGCTTAGCTTTTTGCAGGAAACTCAGAACCCAAGATGTGTAGATTCATGTAGTTCATGAATTACACTAGCTCGTTGATGAGTTCAAGATTTGGACTCATTTTAGGCTTTGTTTATGTAGATATAATGTCCTCAAATGCTTTATTTGTGTCAGAAATAGATGTTAAAGCCTTGACTTTTAGGTATATAGATTGAGGAACAAAGAAAGGATACTAAAAAGCAAAAAGGAAGAAAACAAACTGAGGAATCGAAGAGAGGCAAGCCTGGTGATATCCAAGAGCACTTCGCAAATCACTAAGTGGCTAACTTGACCGCCTAAAGTTCCAGTGTACTAGCCATGAGGAAAGAAACCAAGTCGGCGTAAAAAAGGGGCAGTTGATGAATCTCCGAGTCATTCTACGATATAAAGAGAGATCGCCCAAAGTTACAGAACTTAAGGATGGTGAGTGCCAAGTCAAAAAGGCGATGGAAGAGATCAATGGGAGGTTTGTCGAGTTGTTTGGCGAGCCTGCCTTACTTCACCAAACGGCACTTTGTGGCTTATTTTTGGCGACTATAAATTAGATTTTGAACAATTATTTTACAGGCTGACTGGTGCTGGAAAAGGCTAACTTAGATTGAATTAGTTTAGAACATTTTTCTCTATATTTTTTCATAGTTTAGAAGAATTTTAGAGATTCAAATTGGAGATTTTAGAAGTGGGTTACGAATATTCTGTAAATTGAAGCATTGTAAAGACTAAATTACTCTTACCCAGTTGATGGATAATTGATTCGATAATCGTTTTTACTCTTTTATAATATTTGGCTAAAACCCTGATTTTTGGGGTGTGATCAAGTGATTATGGGTTCAATTAGTTTATGGGTATTGTTAATTACTAGTTGAAATGCTAAATTGAAGTGGGTTTATTCATTAATTATTGGTCAATTTATGAACTGTAGTTGCAAATACAGTTCTAATTTTGTGTTCTTGTCTTGCTCGAGAGAGAGGTTTTAGAACTAAGATTATTGATTAATGATTTGTAGGTATTGGGTTGAGCTGGGTTTAGCTCGAGAGAGTGAATCCTAAACCCAATCCTACCCATCTTGCTTGAGAAAGTGGATGAATTAAGGTGTGGGCTATTCTTCATTGTTATGCTTGTTGATGTTCGAAATAAATCACCTGATTCGGGATAGTTGTTCGAGAGACAACTATCTCCCTTATAGTCTTGCCTACTTATTGATTTTTAGTTGTTTACTAGTTGTTTTAAATGCCTATATATTGAAATTTTCCTATAATCGATCACATCCAGAGAATTCCTATCCTTATTGATACTCTAAAGTGTTTGTGACTGCTTTGTAATTGGTAATTGAAAACCAAAACGCCCATCTGACATTCGTGTCACCCCTTTTAATTTGATTTATGTCTTTTTCAATAATTTCTATTCCAATGACTGATTAGACCACATTTGTACTTCCTAGTTGAATTTTAACACGTACCACTCTCTATGAGATTCGATCCCAACTCTTTGTTAGGTTTTATATTTCTTAACAATTGTTTGCACCTAGAATTTGATGAGGTGTGCTTGAAATGTTAATAAAAAATGGGGCCGCTGCCGTGGAGTGGTGTTGTTTAAAATTCTTTTGGTGAAGTTGAATTGTGATCTTTTTAGTTATAGTTGAATCTACTTATTTTAGTTTTGGTTTTGTGTTGCTTCTGTTAAACAAAGGAGGAGATGAGCTTAAACGGAAGTAATGGTAGCTAAGTGGGCCACCAAGATGATGTTGGAAACCTCAATGATGTCAATGATCCAGTCCAAGTGGGTGGTGTTGGAGCCATTCATTTACCTTCGGCTGAAGGAATTGTTGTCTTTCACATCACAAGCACCATGTTTTAGGCCCTACAATTGAAAGGATTATTTGGGGGGTTGGCACATGAGGATCATCATGAGCATATCAGGAAATTTGTGAACGTCTGTGGTCCATTCACATTTAAGAACATATCACAAGAATTAGTCGGTCTTAGGTTGTTCCCATTTTCTCTGATGGGAGTAGCCGGTAAGTGATTGGCTGAGTTACCAAAAGACTCCATCACTTCTTGGATGGAGCTGATCATAGTGTTTGAAGTGAGATTTTTCCCTCCATCAAAGATGATGATACTCAGGAATAGTATCCAAGGTTTCAAACGCTTGGAGGGTAAGCCGATTCACTAAACGTGGCTGAGGTTTAAGAAGTTGGTGCTGCAATGTCCAACTCATGGATTGCCCAATAATGTGCTATTGCAATACTTCTATAAGAGCCTCGATTCGGTGAACAAAAGAGTTGTTGATCAACTTGTTCGCGGTGGTATAATGCAACAATCATATGAAATAGCTTCCCAACTCCTTGATTGTATGACCAAGATCAACAAGGCATGGTACATTCGTGAAGACTAATTCTCTCCTCTCAACTTTGGAATGACAAAGGAGCATATCAAAAAAGATCAAGAGAGAGACCAAAATATGGCAAAAATGATGACCCAACTAGATATCTTGTCTTAAAATGTCATGGGTGTTGGTACAAAGAGTGTTAATGTTATGGGTGTTGGTGTAGTAAACCCCGATAAAGCCCAATTTCAAGCATTGCACAATGAGGAAGTGAACTTCCTAGCCAATCAAGGAGGAGGCTAGCATGCAAACTACCTAACATCGGGTGGAAATTAGGGTTGGAACAAAGATGAGGGTTGGAGAGACCGTGATAGAGATTGGCATGATCGCAATGCCACTTGGAAGAAAAGAGAAGGGGAGAAGGATAAGTATGTTCCTCCATATGAGCGTCAAAAGCCAACGAATATGTGGGTGGCCGTTCGGAAGACATGATCTCTCGCATTTTCAGCAAAGTCGAATGGTCTGACAAAGTGCTAAAAGAAATAAAAGAGGATGTCTCGAATCTCAATCAGACAGTGACCTCTCACTCAGTCTTTATTAAGCAGCTGGAGACCCAAATGGGTAAAATATCATCTCATTTGAATCCAAGACACCAAGGGGGGTTGCCTAGTGATACAATGGCAAACCCCAAATTCGGCATACATGTTGGTTTTCTGAACCCCGCACCTTTGATTAGTGGTTGAACTCAAATGCTACTGGTAAATATGTGGTGTTATGTGTTGGGTAATTTTTTAAAATGTGTTTTATGTGTCAAATTTCCCATATTATTTTTGAACTTGTGCCTAAATGCTTAAAAATATTATTTCCCATGTTATTTGCGATTAATTTTGTTCTAAATTGTTGGGTTATGGTTATTTTGTATTGGGTCCATTGGAGTGAAGTCTGAATAACCCAGAATTGTGCCAAATGACGTAATTTGCACAATGATGGAGCGTTTGAGGCCATTCTTAAGAGCAAAAGTCATCAAATGGCCAATTGTTGCCAAACCAGGGCAAGTCTGAGTACCCCGAATGCATGGGTCATATGGGTCTAGTATGAATTGCATGGTTTGTGTCTTTGATTTTGAATTCGGGGGTTGCGGGCTTGTTTTTTTGAAATGGGGTTGAAAATTGGCACATTGGGCAGTTTGGTGAGCTGGATCGAGCTCGTCGAACATTTCGGCGGTTCACCAAAGTCCCCCTTTGATCACCCTTAATTTCATGATTTTACTAAGTTGAGTCTGTAACTTTTGGTGGGAATCTTGAGCTCGCCGAGTTCAATCGGTGACTCGCCAAAAGGTTCCTTTGATCACTGTTTCTGCACCACTAACCCCTAAAACACATTGTAATTTTTGGCGGGCTAGTCTAGGCTCGCCAAGTGGTGTCGATGATTCACCGAATGGCCCTGAACATCACCGATATGCTTTTATTCTAAAAAAAATTCTAGCTGGTCCTTTAGGCGAGCCCGATTTGGCTCACCTAAGCGACTGGGTCGGCGAGTCTTTCTGCACCTTGATTTATGTAATTTTCTTGAATGATTTCTAACACTTCTCGATGTGTTTTGCAAATATGGCTTGACCTAAAGTACCAAGACGAGACATATCGCCCCGCAAGCAGGCAAAAGGGATCATCATACATGAGGATGCAGCGGGATCCAAAGAAAAGGAAACCAAACTTTCTACCATGGGTGGGAAAGGCTAAGAAAAGGGCAAGGCTCCCACAACAGAGTCAGTGGTGGTCAGCTTCGACAGTGAGGAAGTCTACGCGACTCACCTTACCACATCTTAAAGTGAGGGAAGACACCAGGATTTTCGGGCTGTCATTTCTAAGCCCGAGGATGACCAACTTCTGTTGGCCTGGAGATCTGAAATGTGCTCCAAGAGGATGCATGATCCGTCTAGGATTCGGGTGCTTCAGACTACTCATCCTCCAGCTCCAAATCAGACTATGGTCCTACCACCACCTGCACAGGGTCCTCTTCCCCGGTCTCTCAACAGACTAAAGGCTGAGGGACTGATGACTATCATCGAGGAGAAGAGATTGTCCGTTGATTGTGTGGTGGACAGATATCCAGAGATATGGAGCACACTAAAATCCCACAATTTCTAGTTCTTTACTAAACCTCGGGGCCCATACATTCTAATTGGGTCCAGGAGTTCTACTCAGCCTATGGAGCTTTGGTACAAAATGGAAAAAGGAAGGCTGCTACCTTCAAACCAATGGATTATGTAGTTGTCAGGGGAAGGAAGGTAAAATATGATAGCGATGATATAAACGTTGTTTTGGTATGCACTAACAACATTACGGATGACTACTAGAGCATGATCAAGACAACGACTTTGGAGGACATGAAAGGCCGGCTGGCCCGTCTTTTATTTGACAATACGCTTAGGTGACTTGAGGTTGGAGTACAAATAGAGAAGAAAGACCTCAATGTGGTAGCGAGGTATTGGTTCGGCTTCATTAGTAGCTCAATCATGCCGTCCCAGAACGAGTCTATCCTTTGCCACACAAAGGCAACCTGTCTTGGATCCAACATTGCAGGGAAGTGCATCAATCTAGGTGTAATTATTACATAGGAGATGTCCATGAGAGCCATGCAACCACAACGATCACTGAGTTGTGCAAATGAGCTCGGGTGCCATGTGATGAGAAGAAGCACGTGGAAGTGATTCCCACCTCCTCTATTGACATTGGACGTTTTGAGGCTGAGTACTTGAAAATGATGAGGCTGAGAAGAAGAGGGTAGCCCAGGTGGATACATCCTGACTGTTGATATTGAGACACTACCAACAGAGGTAGTATTGCCTACTCCGGCCACTAGCCTTCAGGTACTTCTAGCTCTGCCCCCTGTATGACTCCAAGTTCTTCTACCGCTCCCCTACCGCCTAGGTCTGTCGTCAGTACTACTACATCCCGACCGCCACTTACCCAGACAATGCTACTACAGATTGGGCACCTGGCCCATTTTGCTGACGTACGTGCTTCCAGGCTAGAGGTTGATGTCCCTAGGATAATTGAGAGAGATCTCACTGATGCTTTAACACCTCTTTGAGATGTTATTGATGCCCTCGTGACAAAGATAGAGGTTTTTGAGAGAGGTCAGAGAGCCACTCATGTGGTGACGGTCTTAAATGCTATAATTGTAAAGTTGAGAAAACATGTGGACCAGCTAAAGTCCACTAATATGTCGATGATTTTTAGGACAGTAGAGATACCTAACTACCTGGACACAGATATTCTTGCCTGTGCTGATGTACCTCTGGCTACCACCGAAGATGAGGATAGAGCTGATGATATGACTATAGAGTTTAAGTCTGAGATTGATGAGAAGTAGCTCGATGTTCAGGAGGAGACCACCTTTGAGGACCCGACTAAGATCGAGGAGTCTATGGTACATTCATCTATTCAGACATCGTTGACGGAGACTTTTTTTAAGGGCTCTAGCAAAGCCATAGTTGTTGAGACTCCGGGCACTGATGCCTAATCCCAGAGTGTGACCCTGGGCATTGATGCACCCGACAGATGGAGTGACTACGATTAATATTTCACCCCACGCTTAGCTTGGCAGGATGAAATCTTAACCTCCCTTTCTATTGTTTTTGTTGATTATCTTCATTTTAGTTACATTTGAGGACAACTGCTTTCATGTTATGGGTGGGGTGAGGTATTTCTATACCTACCTCTTGTTATTACATTTTATTTGCATATATTGGGTTTTGTGATCTATTTAATGTATGTTGAATGTATTTTGATCTTAATCTTGTGGATGCTTGAGCTTATGGCTCCTTGTTTTGAATGGAAATGGTTTTGACCTATTTTAAAAATTTGTTTGTGCCGCCTCTATTGTTTGTGATTGTGGTTGTTCTTGTTCAAATTTGAGTATCGATTATGATTAATATCAATGACTTGAATAGTGCTCTAAATCAATCAAAATGAATGTGTGGCTATGATGAGGCCAAAGGAAGTTGCAAAGACAATGTGTGGACTTTAGCATCTTGTTGTGACTAGTCGGTTATCGAATGTGTCTCTTGTGATGAACATTGCACAATAGCTAGAAAGTGTGGAGTCTTGTTTGATATTGGTGCCAATGCCTTGTGTGATGAGTTTATCTTGTACATTGTGTGTGATGACACCTAGAATTTTCCCTGTTCATCCGGTTGACTAAATGACGCAAGCACTTGAAATGTCTTAGGCAACAATTTTGAAGAGTTAAACAATCTGACAATATACCTCTTTTGTGGCAAACCTTGTGAGATGCTTGAACCGTCTTGAGCCTTATCCTTTTCTTCGAATAAATTTGAACACTTGTGACCCCTTTTTATCCATTCACCCATAAATTTATTGAAGTGTGGTTTGTTTGAATAGTCAACTTAGTCCAAAAGCCTAAGTTGGTAGTGTGGTAAAAAGAGATGGGAAATCAAGAAGTGTGAGAAATTCCTCCTTTGAGCAATGGTTTTGAAAAAGATGGAACCCCTCCATGTAAAAAAAGAAGAACAAAAGAAAGCGAAATAAAAAGAATGAAAAATGTGGTAAAATAAAGTAGTGGAAGTTACAAAAGAAATGGGGTATCCGGTAGTTCACTTGAAGTTGAATAATGGGGTGAATTATGAGCATGATCAAAATGTTAAAGAAAAAGATGATAGTGATGTTCAGACTACACTTTATGAAGATAGCATCCACTGAGCTTAAATGACCATACCTTTACACTCAACCCTGTTACAAGCCTTAAAAAGATCTTTGTGATGTTCAGTGAGCTGAAACAAATGTTGATTGGAAAATAAGGGCGAACCTATGGGTGAAGTCATGCATTTGTTCATCTTTGTGAGTGTGAGAATCGTTTGTGATTCCGTAATTATAAATTGTTGAAGAACTTTGTGTGAATAAGGAATCATCTTTGTTGTGAGGTCATCTGAGTACCTTTGTTGAGCTTGAACTTGAATTTGAAACAAGTATTGTGAACTTGAGCATCTTTGATAGTGGTGAGTCATAATTTGAATCATTGATTGCACAATTGATCATTTCATGAGTAAGTTGGTCCTTGTTGTGTGCATTCATGTTGAGTCGTATGCAGCACTATTTTTGACATCACTTTTTGAACTGCTAATCTTGAGTTTTACTTGAGGACAAGCAAAAGTTTAAGTTGAGGGTGTTGATGAGTCCGAGATTTGGACTCATTAGGCGCTTATATATATATATAGTGTCCTCAAAATCTTAATTTGTGCCATTAACTGTTGTTAAAGCCTTGATTTTAGGGTATATGGATTGATGAACAAAGCAAGGACACTAACAGGTAAAAAGGAACAAAACAAACTAAAGAAAAGAAGAAAGGCAAGCCTGGTGATCGCCAAGAGCACTTGGTGAATCGCCAAGTAGCTAGCATGACCGCCTAAAGTTCTAGTGTGCCAGCCTTAAGGGAAAAAACCAAGTCGGTGACAAAAAGGGACAGTCGGTGAATCGCCTAGCCATTCCGTGATACAAACAAAGATCACCCAAAGTTACAGAACTTGAGGATGATGAGTGCCAATGCAAAAAACGGATGGAAGAGATCAATGGGCGGTTCGCCGCGTGGTTCGATGTGCCCGACTTACTTCACCAAACAACCCTTTCTGTCTTATTTTTGGCAACTATAAATTAGATTTTGAACAATTATTTTACGGGATGACTGATGCTGGCTAAGGTTAACTTTTATTGAATTAATTTATAATACTTCTTTCTGTAGTATTTCATAGTTTTGAAGAATTTTAGAGATTCAATTTGGAGATTTTTGAAGTGGGTTTCGAATATCGTGCAAATTGAACCCTTGTAAAGACTAAATTACTCTTACCTAGTTTATGGCTAATCGATTCGGTAATTGTTTTTACTCTTTTATGATGTTTGTCTAAAATCCCAATTTTTGGGGTGTGAATTATGAGCATGATCAAAATGTTAAAGAAAAGGATGATAGTGATGTTCAGACTACACTTTATGAAGATAGCATCCGCTGAGCATAAATGACCATACTTTTACACTAAACCCAATTGCAAGCCTTAAAAAGACCTTTGTGATGTTGAGTGAGCAGTCAAGACAAGACCCACGACATCCTAACAACTGAAAGTACAAGTGGAACCCTCTGGAAGCAATGAGGCTCACCATAGCTAACTCGAACTGCATGTGGTATCAACAAGGCTCCTGTTGATGATCCTGAATACCTGTATCTGCATCATGAAACGATGCAAGCCAAATGGTTCATTGCATGGAATGTACGAGCATGTAATGGGAATTCTAAAGCATAACATACGCCTGAACTTGATAAAAAGGAAACATACTTACCTCTTCTCAACTTACTCAACTAACTCAACTCATAAACAAGATATTCAACTCACAGAAATAAGATACTCAACTCAAAGATATGATATTCAACTCAGTGAAATAAGATACTAAACTCAAAGATAAGATATTTAACTCAGTGAAATAAGGCTCAACTAAAGAATAAGATATTCAACTTAATGAAATAAGGCTCAACTCAACAATAAGATATTTGACACTTGGTACTCAAACTCTGGATACTGAACTGTGGATACTCAACTCAATATAAAGCAACAGTAAGAGATGTAATATATGGGAAGCTTTTAAAGTAGTAGAAAGCAACTCAATGTATTTAAGAATACAATATACTCAGTTTGTATGAAATGATACAATATAAACATGTATGTATATGTAAATACAAAATAAACTCTGTGTATATAAGAATACAGCATATCTTTGTGGGAGTTTCTCTAACCGACAACCATCACTTATGAGCTATGTGATGATATAACATTTTGCCTCACGCTGCCAGGGCCATTCTATACCTTGCCAGGGGTATAGAACCTAACTACTAAGTGGATCCGCTAGTCTATGCTAAAAAGCACCAAGGAATCATCTGAAAAGTATGACCCTTTTCTACCTACGTTGGCTACATGGTTATGGTAGATGTGAGTTGTCTGTACTCTTCCCCATATCGGTGCTCAATACTACTCCAAAAAATATAACTAGCTCATATGTTTAAAAACATAACTCTTTCAGTGATTTGAGATGATTACTCAGAAACTAGCCCAAAGTCTTTCTAGGATATCAGTGTTTCCTCTCTTGTTTAAATATGAAAGCATTTAATCTTTCTACTGAAAAACTAGCTCGAAGGCTGTTTTGGAAATCAGTGTTTCCTCTTTTCTTTAAATGTGGAAACATTTACTCTTCGGGAATACATAGTCCCTATATACTCTTTTGAAGAAAAGAACTTCACTCTTACTCTTTACTCTTTACTCAACTCAAAACACAAGTCTTAAAATATGTTTAAAGCATTTGTATAAGACTTCTTTAAAATAGGGTTCATGCCGAATTATGGACGTGAACGACTCAATTCAATGTTTTCAATAAAAATATATAGAACTCAATACTTGGAACTCAAGAACTTCCATTATAATACTCATTTCAAGAATGCTCAACTCAGAGGGTTCATGCAGAATTATGAGCATGAACTACTTAACTCAAGGACCTCAAATATACTTCTCGTCTCAAGACTTCTCCACTTATAGGGTTCATACGGAGTTATGGGCATGAACTACTTAACTCAAAGACTTCATGGGTATCATGTAATTGTCTCATGATTAGGAATATAATCTTAAATAGGTTGGGAACTCAATACTCAAGACTATTACTGCTCTCAAGGAAGCTTAACTTATGGAGTTCATGCGGAATTATGAGCATGAACGACTCGACTCGAGGTTCTCCATAACAATATGAGACTCATGTATACGACTCTTCTCATTCTCATACTTACTTCCTCAAAACTTATCTCAAATCAATAGTTGATCTCAAATAATTCACAATTTAACTCAAAAGCTTTGTTGAACTCTACTCTTAACTCTCTCTTTAATGTGAATTATGAATTCAAGAGTTATGGTTCATGATATTAAGGATCTCATGATACCAAAATAGACTTATGAATATGTTCTTCTCACTCTCATACTCACTTGCTCGAGTCTTGGAACAAGTTATTAGAAATTGTAGAAGACTCCTCGAAAGACTCAAAGCTACTTTCTCAAAATGTTCAAAATAACTCTCAAGACTTAAATCTTAGCTATACCTTGAATTTCATTATGAATTCAAGGTTATGATTTGTGATAGGAAAAATATCGTGATGACTAAAAGTGTTTTAGATAGTTAAACATGAGAAACGATCAAGAAATCACTATATGGAAGAAAATCCGCGACACGGAGATATATTTTAATATTTAGTCGTGAAATAAATTTTTAGGCTGAGGGGTCCGTGACCTCTCCGCGACGTAGAGAATTAAGTTTTGTTTTTGAGGAACAGGTCGACATCTGGTACCCAGTTTTTGCCCGACTTTTTCCTTCTTCATTTTTACAACCCGTATTCTTTTAAATTCGATTCTTTCTATCAATTTCTCTTTAGATTCATATACCCAATATATGTACAAAAGAATCTAATCAAACACAACTCTAAAATTGACACGATTTCCTCAAGAACTCCCCAATATCATCTTAACTCAAGAAAGAAAAGTCAATTTCAAGTACACATTTCAAGAACATCAAACCTTAAACTTTCTAGAACGAATTTAACGCTGAAATTAACATGACTAGCCTGTGGGTCAATTTCCTCTTTTCTCTTCTTAAACTCTAACCTAAAGCCCTAGGCGTATATTAGGATTATAAAACTGAACCTAATAGGATTATACCCTTAAAACCTTACTAATAACAAATTAAATCTGATTGGATAAGGAAGAGACCAAAATACTCCTTACTATTTTCGGGTAACTTTCCTTAACTAGACAGCTTGACTTGAAAATGGGATATCTCACTCATCCGACCTCGAAACTTAGCAAACTCGGAGGAGTTGGAAAGATAAATCAAATAAAATTCATTAAATATCTTGTAGCCCACCTAAATCATCATGTACTAAGAGTTATGGTCGTTTGAATTTGACCAAAAATTAAAGGAACTTAGGAATGACTTGAATGGACTCTCTTAAGTTTTCATGGAACTCAAGATGCTACATCTAGTGACCCCAACATTCAAGATATTTTAAATTCCTAAGTAAAAATCCAACTACAAACGAAGGATGGTTCGAGTCTCAGTTTAAAATATTTCTTGTTACAAGTGATCACACCAGTCATGCCTTTATACCCCTCGCAAACTATATTGGGTACTCTCATGGGTCGTATACATTGGACTCCATGTTTAGCCCACTGGTTTTATGTCGATTAATAGTAGCTCCTGTAGTAAGAATATAGTTCATTTGACCAAGTTTTCAGATCTATTTCAGTATTCAGTTCACCATGTTATGTAGTTGGTCAATGCATTCAGTTTACTTCATATTTAGTATATTTATGTATCTTCATCATGTTTAGATTATATCATTGTTCAATATGCTTCTTTTAGTTATATGCTTGTTCAACTTCATTCAATACTGCATAATCAGTACCTTTCAAGTACTGATGCGTACTCTGCGCTACATCTTTTTGTGATGTATGCTCAGGTCCTCAACATTCAGATCACGTGTAGATCGATTCTCAATCCATATTCAGCGGTATCAATGGTGAGTCCTTATTCTTCGAGGACAATAAGCATGTTTTCCATTTTAGTTTTTCATTTTAGTTTAAGTTTTTACTAGATTTAGCTGGGGCTAGAGGCTTATCTCATACATAGTTTTAGATTCAGCTTTAGCTTGAAGTGAATGTTTAGTATCATCAATTGTTGTTCAATACTTGTATATTCTGACTATTATTGGGTATTCCCTAAAATTTAATTTATCTTATTATTTAAGCTTTTTCATAGTATCTATTAATTCTATAAATTGTAGTGTGCTTAAGATATGCTTGCTCAGGATTAACTTGGGGTCACTCGTGATCCTAGGTCTTGTGTTTACATCAAAGGGGTGGCCTCGGGGGGTGAAAAACTTAACATGGTATCAAAGCATTAGGTTTAAGAGTCCTAGGATGTTTGAAAAGATACACTAAGTAGAGTCCCTTTAATGAGTGTGAAGTGTGCCACACCTATGAGGGGAGGATACGAAGTGTTTTAGGAAACACTTCACTTTCTTGTTATTCTTATCGTGCGTGGGTATGATGTTCTTTCTAACTTGATGTTATGCATTTTAGATCATGCCTCCTCGTAGAGCTTACGCAAGGAATGCTAATGCCCATAACACTTACGTTGTTCCTCCAGTCCTAGACCATGAGATTTCGAATGCAAAGTTTCTGAATGTTATCCAACTTTTGGCTTAGAGTGTAGCCTATCAGAACAATCAGCAGGTTCTTGTTCCTGCAAATACTAGTTGTGGATCAGTGGTAGCTAGGGTCAGTGATCTCGTTAGGATGAATCCACTTGAAATTCTAAGGTCGCAAGTTGGTGAAGACCCCAGAACTTCATTGATGTGGTAAAGAAAATCATTGGAGTGATACAAGTGACTTGAAATAATAGGGTAGATGCCACGACCCGGGGTTACCCTCTAGAATTAACACGGCATAATCGACCCCGAAAGGGTCGTATAAAAGCCCTTAGCATAATCATAACATGAAGGTATATAAAATGCAGAAAATTTAAAACTTTTACAATAGAAGTCAAACTTCATTTTCATAAGGGAAAATCATAAGAGTCTAGACCTTGTTTCATTCACCATCTAAAACATACAAATACAATGTTTGGGACTTAGCCCATTACATCAATAAAAGTCTCAATATAAGAAATACTTTAGGAAACTAGGAAATGGATAATCCATCCTCGAACTTGAGGACTCACCACAACTTGGAGATAAGCAATCCAAGTCTTCTTCAAGAAAGGAGAGTGTATGTCACCTAGCCGGAACCTACACTTATAAAAATGTAGAAGAAGTAGGGGTTAGCACATAATATGTACTAAGTATGGAAGCATGAATAAAATCCTTGAAATATGATAAAAAGGGCATTTTAGTGAAAAGTATGAATTTGTCAAGTTTGGAAACCAATATGCACGTTCAATGTAGAAGAGAAGCCATAATCACGTTTATACTCATAACATAGTGAAATTATTACCTTAGCAACCCCTAAAGAACACTAGTGCAATGTATGGTTAACATCCCATAATACCCACCATACTAAGTACTCTTTTGAAGCTACCTTAGTCATACCTACCATCTTTAGACCACATCATAATCAATAGTTATAAATAAGGAAATAGTCATGTATATTAATTGAACATAAGCAAAGTCATTCATAGCAACTATCCATTCAACATACATGCATACATTCATGTCTCATCATAACATAAATAAACCAGCCCATAGCATCTTACTAAGTCAACTTGTGCAATGTAAAAGTGAAGTCACATACCCCCACTCCTACTAAGTAAACTTAAGAAGAAGTCATAGTTTAGTTCATGTCCTATTCATTATCTTATCATATAGGGAAAAGTAACCATAAACAACATAGACCATGTAAGCTAAATGGAATCCGGTATCGTATAACCCCACACCAAAAGAAGGTGTCCTACTTGCCTAATGTAGAACTAAATGTATAGCTATAAGGTGGATCCAGTAGCTAAAGACCTATGTGGGCACATAGTTATGGGATAGGGAGATTGATTATACAAACCCTACCTCTTGCATTAGCGAAGGAGTTTCCATCTCACGAGTTTACTTTAGATGACCCGACCTATTACATTGACGGAAGGGCCTTTACCTCACTTTCCATATCCTCTTGGTACTAAGAATTATTTTCCAATTATACATAGTTAGTCTTCAGTTGTATTTATATGTGTGAAGGAGTGCTCTACCCTTCATTCAATACAACTCATAAAATAGCTCATAGATTCAATAAAGTTAGAATGTACTTTCAACCTTAGAATCAACATTAGTATGTGAGTAGAACTTTCACATTACATTCATAGTGTTTTCATGAGAATAGGCTTTCAATCAACACAACAACATTATCATCATCATAGACAATTCATACGTAATCAAGTGTAAGGGTAAAGGAAGAATTTTCTTTCAACAATACCTCAATTTACACAATAGTCATAGGATCTTCACTTTCTAAGTGAATCGTAAGTTCATACACAACTTTCATCAATATGTAGAAACCTTGGCAATTTACCCCATTTCAAGGGTTATGAATTATGTCTCACAATTACACCTAACGATAATACAATAGGCATGAATAAAACAAGATTCAGTAACTTCATTAACATAGATACAATCCAAAGTAATCATCTTGCATCAATACTCCCATCACAATTTATGAAATTGGGCTCATTGTGGAGTACATGGGTTCATAGGGAATTTTACAATGAAAATAACCATTAAACATCAAATCATCCATAATATAAGACAATTAATGTAATGAAATCAGTTTTAGGAAGAACCCATGGTTAGAATGAAAACCCTAGTTTTATGAATTTGAAATCAAAGAGTTGAAGGGCTTCATGGAGAATAGTATTCCATGAATAAAGTCTCCCATACCTTCATTGATGATTTCCTCACAAAATTTGAGTGAAAAGGATGAATCTTGAAGCCCCAGCTTGGCCTTGGTGATGTTCTTCAATGGAGTCTAGAGAGATAAATATCATGGAGATAAGAGTTTATTGAGTTTGAGTTTTGTGTGTTATGAGAGTTACAAGGGTTTCTTTAATAGTTAAAAGTACTTTAATATATCTAAAATAACTAATAATAACCGACCCTACCCTTAATTATTTAAAATAGAATTTATGAAAACACCCCTCCCTTGGCTGAACCCAAACTAGATTTTGCAGGTGGGGTTCCATGGACCCCATCCACGGATCGTGGATGGGACCACGGCCCGTCCTGCATGGGCATGGTTTGGATCAGAAAGGGTGATTTGGAGGAACATCTTGGGGAGACTAAGTTTCAAACCACGTCTCCTAACCATGGAGAGTTGTTCCACCAAGGACTCGTGGGTGCCCAATCGTGGTTCAAGCTATTTTTTGACAACTTTTGGACCTTCCCTTGGGTCCTCCTCAAGGACCCTTCGGGGGAGGGGGGGTCCTAGAGGGTCAAGCCTTGACTTTTAGGTACTAGAACACTTGTACTAAGTTAGGGAAGTTATTTTAGGACTCTAATTGTACGTTTTAACTTCATCAGGCTACTAGACTACAAGTTAGGCTATAGTTTAGGTCAATAGATTTCAAGGGTGTTATAGTAGAGTTGGCGTCCTACCATCTTAAGGATGTGGCTCACATATGGTTCACGCAGTGGAAGAAAAACATGGGTGAGAATGCAGCTCATATGACTTGGGAGTGTTTTACTAGAGCTTTTTTGGACAAGTTCTTCCCAAGAGAGTTGAGAATGGCTAAAGCTCAGGAGTTCATGAATTTGAGACAACGTTCAATGTCAATCCAAGAGTATGGACTTATGTTTTCCCAGCTCTCTAGGTATGATCTCCATATGGTTGACAATCCCACGGCGAAAATGAGTAAGTTCCTATTTGGGGTGTTTGACTTGGTGAGGACAGAGTGAAAAAATGCTATGTTGTTGGACGATATTAGTATCTCTAGGCTCATGACTCATGCTCAGCAGGTTGATGGAGATAAGCTTAGAGAACTAGTAAAGGATAACAAAAGTCTAGAACAGAGAACTAAGAGTACTCTCAACATAAATCAGGCGGTGGAAATCCCTCGCTGTTTTAGCAAAGGTCTTCAACTCTAGTACCTTCATCAGGTAGTGCTCCATCTCCCAGGTTTCGACAGGATCATAAAGGTAAGACATCAGGCTCTATGTCTCAAGGGAGTGTTTCATGTAACATGACTTACCCAACTTGTCCAAAGTGTTGTAAGAACCATCTGGGCGAGTGTCTTGCATGCAAAGAAGGTTGTTTTGGTTGTGATCAGAATGGTCACAGGCTGAGAGATTTCCCTTCTTCTAAATAGGGAAAAAGATGTATCAATAGTAGGGCTCAGTTTACAGCTCCAGCAGCACTAGCAAATCGCCCAACTCAGCAGGGTGCTTCATCTGGTACAGGTGGCGGTCAACGCCAGAATAGGCTGTATGCTCTCCAAGCTCGCTAGGACCAGGAAGCTTCTAATAATGTAGTCACTGGTACGTTATGAGTATTTCACTTAGATGTTTATGCTTTGTTAGATCTAGGGGCTACTCTTTCATTTGTAACTCCATATATAGCAGTAAACTTCGGTGTCAGCCTAGAAACTCTCTCAGAAGCCTTCTTTGTCTCTACTCCTACTGGCAACCCAGTTATAACAAGACAGGTATAAAGATATTGCCCTATCACAGTTTCTCACAAAGTCACCTTAGAAGATCTTGTAGATTTAGAAATGGTAGACTTTGATATCATTCTGGGCATGGATTGGTTACATTCATGCTATGTCTCAGTTGATTGTAGAACTAGGATCGTTCATTTTCAGTTTCCAAGTGAACTAGTGTTAAAATGGAATGGTAGTAGCTCCGTTCCAGGACCTACTGACGGTAGGTCAGACCACGGTCCCTAATCTAGGTCTGTGGTTCAGACTCCCAATTCTCATCCTCTTAATCCAAACAGATGGGCTGTCGGTCAGTCTACAGACCATCGGACATGCCCGTCATTGGCCACGACAAGTTTTAAGTCAATGGTGGTTTGGTCTTTTCCCCTACACATTAGACACTTAAACTACGTCGTTTAATCCCCTAACTACAACGTTTTAGTCAGTTTTAGCCTAGTAACTAAAGCAGAACTTACCCTAAGCGATTCATTCTCCAAAATTCATCCAATTTGAATGAAAGGAGGAGAAAGCAGTCGACCAAACCCTCTCCAAGAATGTAGCATGTTTTTTTCAGTTCCATCCCCGAAATCAAAAGATTTCTCCGTGAATTTCGTCACCAGGTGTGTGGTATTTCATTGGTGAATTCCTTTCATCAATTAGGTCCCTATAATTTAATCCTAATCTTGATTCCCTATATATTGCTTAGACCTAGGGTTTCTAGAACTTCAGATAAATGTTATAATTTAGCTGTTGTAGTGTTCCTAATAAGATTTTCGTGTCTTCGTAACATTGCTGCTTAGATTCCTGCATGAAACTTAAAACCCTAGTTGTGTAGATTCGTTTAGTTCATGAGTTACACTAGCTAGGACAGATAAACGAATATACATGCCTCAGTTTTCAAACGTTTCATTATCAGTACGTTAATGTTGCATTTTCAGTTAGCATATCAAAATATTGAGCTATCCAGTGCATTTCAGTTATGTTTTACTTTACACATTTTCCCATTGGGAGAAGGCTTAACACTGATTTGAGCTAGGGCCAGTCACCCTCATAGTCTCAGAACTATGTGCCCCCGTACGTTTATAAGTCCCATTTGTGGGCATCATATACTAGCAATCACGCTAGTCATGCCTTTATACCCCTGGCAAGGTATATTGGGTCCTCTCGATGGGGCGTATACCTCAGACTCCACGTTTAGCTCATGTGGTTTTATGTCGGTTATTAGTAGCTCCCACAGTCAGACTCTAGTGCATTTGACCAGGTTTTCACATATATTTCAGTATTCAATTCAGCATGTTATATACTTGGTCATTGCATTCAGTTTAGTTCATATTCAATATATTTTAGTATCTTCACCATGTTTAGATTATATCATTGTTCAGTATGCTTCTTTGAGTTATATGTTTGTTCAACTTTATTCTATCATGCATGCTCAGTACCTTTCAAGTACTGATACATACTCTGCATTACATCTTTTCGTGATGGAGGTTCAGGTCCTTAGTATTCACAACACATGTAGATCGATTCCAGATCCATATTCAGCAGTATCAGTGGTGAGTCCTCATTCTTCGAGGACAATAGACATGTTTTCTATTTCAGTTTTTCATTCTAGTTTCAGATTTTGCTAGAGTTAGCTAGGGGCATGTCCCAGCATCTCTAGTTAGTCAGAGGCTTATCTCAAACATAGTTTTTGTAATCACCCGAGAGCACCCCCTAGTCGTTACCAGCATATTCGACCTCTAAGAGGTCTTATACAATCCCTTAGCATTTATCATAGCATGCATCATAGAATAAAAACACGGAAAATTTAAAACTTTTACTTTGGAAGTTCAACTTCACTTCATATATGAAAATAGAATCTAACTTCGTCACAATGTACCATCTAGACATAGAAATATCGAAAATGGGACTTAGCCCTTACATCAATAAGAAGTCTAGAAATAGGAAAGTACAACATTGTCTTTTAACATAAGCAAAGAACTAAACATATAAGTTAGATCATAGGGTCTTGTCCTCGGACTTGAGGACTCACCAACTTGGGGAAGCAACTCCAAGTGTCTTGAGAAGTAAGCTTGAATCCTCAACGGTCCGATCCTAAATGTTTGGGGAAAAGGAGACAATATAGGTTAGTACAACACACGTACTAGGTATGGCTACTATGCATTAAAACCATTGAAACCAGCATAAAAGGACATTTTAATCAAAACATGCTTTTCGCCAAGTAAATCCAATATGTACACAAATTAAGTATCATAGTCCAAACCAACATAATATCATCCCAACATGTAGACAACCCAGGTAATACTAGTGCAATGCAAGGAATAGAATCCCATAACCCTATTCAAAGCCAAGTATCACATTAAGCAACCTACTTCATGCATACATACATAAGATCATACTTTATCATAACTTACCATATTCATAATGATCATACATAACATAGCATCAACACACATAAGTCAGAAACATCATAATTATAAGTGAACACTACTACAACCATCTCTTAGGATCCCACAAGTGCAATGTGCAAGAGAAGTCCCATACCCTCCCTTACACAATGAAGAAACCCTTAAGAAAGCCCTAGTAAGAGCTCACAACTTTCATACCTTCATTTAGTTTTACATTAGGGAGATATTGCCTTAACCGACATAGACCATGAGAGCTACATGGAATTCGGTGTTCTACTCCCACCCCGAAAAAAGAGGGTTTACACTTGCCTAAGGTGAAACCATTCGTACATAGCTATCTGGGTGGATCCAGTAAGGTAGAGTCCTATGTGGGCACATAGTTAAGGGTCAAGGAGATATCTTCTAGAAACCCTAACTTACTAAACGTGGGGGATTTCCATATCATGAGACCACACATACCGTAGGTAATCCGGACTTGCTAAACGTGAGAAAACCCATGTGGGGAGCCGAACTTACTAAACGTGAGACCCCCATCTCATTTACATGCCCTTTCGGTGCTAATCATCTAATTCCATTTTGTCATCATTTTTAGTCATCACATAAGTTCACATTAGCCTTTACTAGACTTTTATGAAAACATCTTACCATAATAGCTCATATGTGTTCATAAGGGAGTAACAATCCTTTCACTTTAGAAACACTTAGTAAGTGAGTAACCCTTTCACTTCACATTACACTATAATTATGAGAACTACCTTTCAATCATATAGCAATCATACCATAACATACATACATATTTCATAGCTAATTCAAGTGTAGAGAGGTTAAGGATGAGGAAACTAGGTCATCAACACCACAACAACACATTAGGTATAACATCATTACAATCTAAGTTATTCACCTTTCATACTTGAGTTCAAAGAAGAACTAACCTTCATACCTTCTTGCTCTCTTTGGGGCATTCATACTTCAATTACCAACAATTCATAACCTATACATAATACAAGGTAATTCATGAAGTAATAACATCATCAACATCAATATAATCAATTAACATATTCCCTTGATAGCCTTCAAGGCTTCATTCAAAGACTCAACCCTAATTTCATAGAAATTATACATAACCTAGGGTAGAATCATCATACAAACATGAATTATATAACATCACCTTCAATTCATAGCCTTCAATCAATATCCAACACAAACTAGGGTTAGAATTAGGAAAAAAAAGGAGAAAAATGGGTCTCATAAGGAACTCTTCAAGAAACCACAAATACAACATAAATTCATTCATAATTATTCATATAACATCAATCAAAGTCAGTTTATAACATCAATTTCACTTTAGAAAGAAGACCCACGTTTTTGGATTGAAATCCTAGAAATTGGAGATTTTGAAATTCATCTTGAATGGGCCTCTTGGGGAAAGGAATCCCAAGAGTGATAAGCAACCATACCTTAGTTAATTCCTTGAAAACTGATGGGGAAAAATTGAAACCTTGCTGCCCTAGATGAACGTTGGTCTTCTTCTTCAATTGGGTTCTTAGTTGAGAGAGTTTTGAGAAAGAATGAGTTTGACTTGTGAGTTTAGTTGTGTGAGTTAAAGTCTTAGGCTTAGGGTCTTATAGTTAGGCTTAGAATGGTAGTTAACTAACCACCCTTCTTAACCCTTAATTAAATAACTAATTAAAACTAAGACCCCTAAACTAAAAACTAAAAACTTAAAACTGCCAGGACTTACGACCCTCCACCTACGGACCGTAAGTGGAGTTACGGACCGTGCTGGTCATCCGTCGTTTGGTACTAAGGCTCCCTTTTGGGGGGGGGGGGTCAAGTCTCCCACGACTAACTATGGGCTCACGGCCATGACTTATGGTCCGTCGACCAGTCTACGGGCCGTGAGTCTTGGTCTCGTCGTTTGCTGCAGTTTTGATAGCTTTTGGGTCCTCCTGAGGGACCCCTAAGGGGGTCCTTGGGGGTTTGTACTCGATCGTTTTGACCCTATGAACATAACTTACCTAATTTAAACCTTTTTACAAGATTATACCATCATACTACACTCCCAAACCTGCCCAAAACCTAAGGACACACTAGAACACATTCTTCTCTAGTTTCCGGACGTCGTTGTCGTTTCTTGACGTTTAGACTTTTACTCTTCCAAACCAAGTCAATTACATTAGTTTAGGTTTATAAACATCATTTTGACTATTTTTAAGTTATTATTCATAAGGTGAGGCTCTAACTTAAGTCATAGAATTTCCGGGGTGTTACAGTTTTAGATTTAGATTTAGGTTGGAGTGAATCTTTAGTATCATTAAATCTTATTCAATGTTCATATATTCAGACTATTATTGGGTATTCCCCATAATTAAGTTTATCTTATTATTTAAGCTTCCGCATAGTATCTCTTAATTTTATAAATTGTAATATTCTTATGATATGCCAGCTCATGGTTAGCGTGGGGTCACTCGTGATCCTAGGTCCCGTGTTTACATCAAGGGGTAGCCTCAGGGAGTGACAAATGAGAAATCCATTTGCGTCAAATAGTCGAACAATCACTCCGGGACTTGAGTCTTCCCCTTTCATTGGGCTTCCAAATATATGCAATCTATTCAAATAAATAATCACAATAAGATTTCAAAACTAATAACACTCATATTACTATATGTCTATCCTAGACACATAAAACTCACTCAAATCTATAATGATGTTCCTAATTTTGATGCCATGAACATGTAAACTATCATATTTTCCATGTTTCAAGCCTACGGTTAAGTGTTTATTCCTCCAATATCATTATTAAATGGTATTCATATAATACCATACACCTAATATTTGATTACATATACCAATATATCAAAACTTAAATTATAATTTGTAATAACAATATTAATAATAAAACAACGAAATCCAGTTATGAACAAAAATCATGAGAACGCATTGTTTCAGAACCTCATATTGATATACCCTCTATTCCTATTTATTAATCTCAATCATCATGATCCAATAATAGCCTCAATCAATACAATATAATTGTCCAGCAACATCCTCTTTCTAAATTGCAAAAATCTTGTATTCATGTATGCCAATTTCTAGTTTCCTCATAAATACTTTATTAATATTGTTTTCTCACTATGTCTACCCTAGATCAACAAATCACATTATATATAATAATTTCAATTCCCAATCATACACACATACAATAGGCTCTTACCACTGTTACCCAAATTAAATATTCATTACTAGTTATCCCTCTTGCTATCAAATACTTAAGCATGTTATTATCATTGACAATTGATAAAAGAAAATTGAAAACGTTAGTTAAATTTGTTTAATCTGCGGTATTTGTTTTCGACTTCCAGATTTCTTTTTTTCTCCTTCATTATATGATCTAAAACTATTAAACCCTACCAAATTATTTCAATACATGGGTCAATTGATATACGGTATTAAATAAAATATGGGCTTGGTCCATTAACCACCAATTAAATAAATAAGTATTCAATAAATAAATGTAAATTAAACAACATTAGTTATTAATTAGTTCATAAATTCCCCAACCAACTGATAAAACATGATCGGGGAAACTATCTGTAACACCTCAACATCTCGTAGACTAAGCAAGACACTATGTGAGAAGTCACAAGACAAGTATTGGGCATGAGCACACTTCACGAAAGCCCATACAAGTCGTGAAGGGCACAACGAGGCATGGTGTAGCCCTTGGTGGCTCATAGTTTTAAGACAAAGAAGTCTCCCCTCCCAAGAGCACCTCGACGGCTCGTGGTGGGCACCATGACACATGGTGAAGCTCGTGAAGAGGGAGGCAGTGCTTACTTTAAGAGTGGCCCTCTACATGAACCACTTGATGGCTCATGGATTGGGTTGTGAAGGAAGAGGGAGTTTGGGATGAGTTTGCCAAGCGACTAGTCAAGGACCACGGATGCCACAATGGGCCGTGAAGTCCTTGATGACTCATGAGGGGTGGCTTGTGGGGGTTAAGTCAGCTGATAGTTTGAGGGAAGTTGGGTCTATTCTAGATTTCTTTAAAACATTACTATGTTGTTTTACCCACGCCCAGGACTCCTATATATGTGATTTGAACTCCAAATCCAATCCATTCAAGTCATTCTCCAAAAATTCTAAAAGAAGACCAAAGTTCTTCCTATCCAAAAAATTTCTCTTTCTAAAAACTTGAAGAAAAAGAAGGGTAGAATCTAGGGATCAAGATCAAGTCTCTATTCTCCCATAGATTTTGGAATTTGTTAGCAAGGTATGATAGCTTTTCAAACATGCAATCCTTGCATCCATGGATCTCATGAGTTATCCCAATTGAAATGTAGAAATTCCCCAATTTGAGTTAGGGTTTTTTTCTAAGTTGTGGGTTTTCATGAATGTTGATTTAATTAATAGAATTATGATTGATTATGCATTAATTGAGAGGAGTCTCTTCTTTGATGGTGAAATTCCATGTACCCATGCTTAACTCATGTTTTTAAGAAGAAATTGATTAAAAATGGGTTGTATTCTATGAAAAGATAATTTATGGATTTATGTGTATTCTTATAGGATAAATAAGATACCATATGAATTTCTTTGAGATTGAAGCATATGTCATGATATATGATAAGAATTACTTTGACAATGAAGCAAATTCAATGAATTGTTGATTATAGATGTGATTGTTGTGGAAGGGATTTTCCCACATGCTTTTTTATGTATTAATGTGAAAGAATTTCTCACAATGAATGATTCTAGGTTGAAAGGATCTCTCACCTAAAATGAATCTAAGTTAAGGGACTATTAGAATTATGAGGCTAGAGGCAATTACCCATGACCTGTATATGAGTTAGACAAGAGGCGATTACCCACATTCCTACAATGCAAGTTGGACAAGAGGGGACTACCCATGATGCTAAAGTAAGAAGGACAAGAGGCGACTAACCATGATCCTAAAGTAAGAAGAACAAGAGGCGACTACCCATGATCCCAAAGTAAGAAGGACAAGAGGCGATTGCCCATGATCCTTTATAGTAAGGCAAGAGGCGACTCCCCCAACCTTGAAAATATAAGTGATGATATATTATGATAGGTGATGAGTTTGGATTGTTGCTTGAGTTTGCCTTCTATGATGAGTAAGACTAAAGGCGGTTACCCAAGTCTTGACTAACGATGAATTAAGGTTACTTCAAGAAGTACTGCTTCCGTGTAGAGATAATCTATTATATGCATTGATTATGCTTTATCACTTATGTTGTTTAACTCTTATGTGTTGTTTATGCATGCTATCATATTTAGTACATTCTTGCACTAACACATACTTTTGCCTACATTTCTTATCCAAATATAGGGTCTAGCATTCCCGATTCTCATTCCCGTGGCTAGGATCTATAGTAGAGGAAGAGTTGAAGATTGGTGAGGCCTGATTCATCCGAGGATTTGGCGACTACATTTCTTATGTTCTTTTCATCTGAGTTTTGAACATTGATGTGCAGGTTACGTCCCGAGTTTCTATTGTATTAGATGGTTTTTGAGACAAGTGTTTAGTCTTTTGCTTCGAATTTTAAAACATTGATTATGTTTAAATAATGTTTTAAATCTCATCAATTTATATTATTTTGACTATGAAAGCTAATTGTCTTGTATGAGGCCTCTCGGGGTTTTGTATGCCATGTTACATCTATGGGGTACCCCTGGGTCGTGACAAACTAGGTAATCAGAGCACAAGGTTTAGAAATATTCTAGGATGTCTCAAAACCACGTCAAGTAGAGTCTTGTCCATAAGTGTGAAGTGCACCATATTTATGTATGAGGGGCTACAAGATGTTTAGGAAACTTCAGTTCTTTCTTTACTCTAATTTATGCGATAGAGTGTGACTTTATAAGGTTTCCCTCTTAATCCTTACCCGATGGTCTACAAGATATGACTACTTGGAGTGCTTTTTCTAGAAGGAATGAGGGAGAGAATGTGAGTCAGAAAGCTCATCCTCAAGCTCTGGTTGACCCTTTGTCCGAGCAAGTGACTAATGCAAAATCTAGGACCACTTTTCAAGTATTGACTCAAGTTGTGACGGCCCAAGCCAATAGGGAGGTTGTGGTCCCCATGCACCCAAATGTGGGTACGGTGGCATCTAGAGTGAAGGATTTCGCTATGATGAATCCTTCGGAATTCTTTCGCTCTAAGGTTAAGGAAGATCCTCAAAAGTTCATTGATGAGGTTTACATGGATTTGGCTATTATGGGAGTGACACTAGTGGAAAAGATAGAATTGTCTGTGTATCAACTTAAGGGTGTTGCTCGAATTTATCTTAACCAATAGAAGGAAGGATGGACGGAAGATGCGGACCCTCTAGATTGGGAAAAGTTCATGTCTGCTTTACTTGATAGGTTTTTTCCTATTGAGGTGCTTGAGTTTATAAACCTCTGACAAGGGAACATGAGGGTAAGAGAATATGCTTTGAGATTCACACAATTTTCAAGGTATGCTCCCTCTATAGGTGCAGACTCTAGGTCAAGAATGAGCAAGTTCGTTGCGGGAGTTTCTGAATTGGTTGTGAAAGAATGTAGTACTTTTATGCTTGTCCATGACATGGACATCTCTCACCTCATTATTCATGCTCAACAAATTAAGGAAGAAAAACTTAAAGGAGAAGTCTAGGGAACTAAGAGAGCAAGAACCGAGGATGGTAAATCTTCATACTCTAGGTTCGGTGGACATGGTCGTTCAAGGCTTTGACAAAGGTTTTCTGGGCAAGGTTCTTATAATTCTCCTCCAAGATTCATCAAAGAGAAGGTGTCGAACTCTAAGCCTCAAGGAGGAAATTGTAGTGCGTCTCTATTCCCTACTTGTACTAACTGTAGAAGGAAGCACGAGGGCAAATGTCTAGCAGGTTCCAATGCTTGTTTTGGTTGTGGTAAGATGGACCACAAGATAAGAGATTGTCCCTCAGTTGATAAGAATGAAGGAGATAATCGTCATAGGGCTCAACTATATCCTTCATCTGGTACAAGTTGTTCGGGTTAAAATGCTCCAAAGTAAAACATGTTTTAGGCGCTTCAGACCCGTGGTGAACAAGAGGGTTATCGCAATGTGGTCATCGATATGTTGAATGTCTTCCAACTTGATGTCTATGTTTTACTTGATCCCGGTGCTACTTTGTCTTTTGTAACACCACATGTGGCTATGAGATTTGATGTTCTCCCAGGTGTGTTGTTAGATCCCTTTTTTGCCTCTACTCCCATTGGTGATTCTATTGTCGCTAAAAGGGTCTATAGAATATGTCATGTTTCCTTGTCCCATAGAGCTACTCTTGTTGATTTGGTAGATCTTGATATGCTAGATTTTGATATTATCCTTGCTACGGATTGGTTGCACTCATGTGATGCTTTTATTGATTGTAGAACCCGCGTAGTCAGGTTTCAGTTTCCAAATGTGCCCTTCGTAGAATGAAACGGGGCAAATTCTATGCCTAAGGGTTATTTTGTCTATTGTCTTAAAGGTAGAAAGATGATTTCTAAGGGTCTTATACACCAACTAGTTAGGGTGTGGGATGTAGATTCTGAAACCCCTACTCTTGAGTCAATCCCTGTTATGAATGAGTGTCTGAAAGTATTCCAGATGATCTACTTGGTATTCCTCTCAAAAGAGAAATAGACTTAGGTATTGGCCTTCTCCCAGATACGCAACCTATTTCTATTCATTCTTACCGAATGACTCTGATAAAACTTAAGGAATTGAAAGACCAAATGAAAGACTTATTGAATAAGAGTTTTATCCGACCAAGTATATCCCCATGGGGTGCTCCAGTTTTGTTTGTTAGAAAGAAAGATGGTTCTCTCTAAATGTGTAGAGACAACCGACAACTGAATAAGGTTATGCTTAAGAATAACTATCCTCACCATAGAATTAATGATTTGTTTGACCAATTCTAAGGAGCGAGTTACTTTCTAAGATTGACCTCCGATTGGGTTATCACCAATTGAGAGTGAAGGAAGAAGATATTCCGAAAACAACTTTTAGAACCCGATACAGACATTTTTGAGTTCTTGGTGATGTCTTTTGGTTTTACTAATGCTCCTGCCACTTTTATGGATTGGATGAATAAGGTGTTTAGACAATACCTTGACATGCTTATGATTGTGTTCATCAATGATATATTGATTTATTCAATGAGTGGGATGATCACATCAATCATTTGAGGATTCTGTTGCAAATCCTTAAGGAACAACAACTCTTTGCACATTTTAGCAAATATAATTTTGGCTAAGGTCTATGGCTTTTCTAGGTCACATTGGTTCAAGTAAGGGTATTAAGGTAAATCCTAATAAGGCTTATGCGGTCAAGAGGTGGCCTAGGCCTCTATCCCCTTCGGATATTAGGATTTTCTCGGGATTGGCTAGTTACTATAGAAGGTTTGTTGAGGGGTTTTCTACGATTGCCTCTTTGTGGACAACATTGACTCAAAAGAAAGCTATGTTCATATGTTATGAAGCTTGTGAGAAGATTTTTCAAGAGTTGAAAGATAGACTTACTTCCTCTCTAGTGTTGAATTTACTAGAAGGGATGGATTGTTTTATCGTTTATTGTGATGCCTCAATAATTGGGTTAGGATGTGTGCTTATGCAAAATAGGAAATTTATTGCCTATGCTTCAAGGAAACTTAAGATTCATGAGATCCTACCCATGACCTTGAACTAGTGGCTGTTGTTTTTGCCTTAATGATGTGGAGGCATTATTTGTATAGTGTTCATGTTGATTTTTTACCAACCACAAGAGTTTGAAATATGTGTTTAACCAAGAGGATCTAAATATTTGCCAAAGAACATGGCTCGATTATTGAAAGATTATGATATGAGTGTTCTCTATCACCCGGGTAAGGCGAATGTGGTGGCAGATGCTCTTAGTTGGTTATCTATGGGTAGTATTACTCATATTGAGGATGATAGAAAAGAGTTGGTTCGAGATGTTCATAGATTGGCCGAGTTGGAATTTCAGTTTGTAGATTCTACCAAGGGTTATGTTATGGTTCACAATGTTTTAGAATCGTATTTTGTGGTGGATGTGAAAGCCAACCAATGTCTTCATCTGACCTTAGCTGAATTGAAAGAAACGATGCTTAGAAAATCCGTAGAGGTTTTCTCCCAAGGGGTGTATTTAGATATAAAGGTTGTTTGTGTGTTCCTAATGTTGATGATATAACGGAACATATCTTGTAAGAAGCCCATAGTTCTCGGTAATCCATTCACCAGGGAGCCACTAAGATGTACCGTGATTTGCGGGAGATATATTGGTGGAATGGGATGAAGAATGATATTGTAGAATTTGTGGCTAAATGTCCTAATTGCCAACAAGTAAAAGTTGAGCATCAGAAAATGGGAGATTTGTCCCAAGACATTAGTATTCCTACTTGTAAATGGAAAGAGCTGAATATAGACTTCATAGTTGGATTGCCACGTACCCGATAACAATACATTTTGATTTGGGTTATAGTAGACCGATTGACAAAATCGACTCATTTCATTCCTATCAAGATTTCTTATACGGCGGAAGACTATGCCTAGCTGTATTTGAGGGAAACAGTAAGGTTTCATGGAGTAC
This sequence comes from Solanum verrucosum, assembly GCF_900185275.1. Lineage (NCBI taxonomy): Eukaryota > Viridiplantae > Streptophyta > Magnoliopsida > Solanales > Solanaceae > Solanum > Solanum verrucosum. Next base: position 720,826 of record NW_026020354.1, read on the forward strand.
CCTTTTCCATTATCTCCAATCCAAGTACCCAATTCACTTCGCAGTTTTATAAATCTTTCCAAAAGGTCCTTGGTACTCGTGTTAAGCTTAGTATGGCCTCTAATCCCCAGACCGATGGGCAAGTGGAGTGTACTATCCAAACATTGGAAGAATTGTTAAGAGCTTGTGTGATTGACTTCAAAGGTAATTTGGATGATTATTTGCCTTTGATTGAGTTCGCCTATAACAATAGTTATCAGTCAAGTATTGTTAGGGCTCAATTTGAGGCATTGTACGGTAGGAGGTGTAGATCTCATATATGTTGGTTTGAGGTGGGTGAAGTTACCCTACTAGGTCCCGAATTTGTACATGAGACTATGGAGAAAGTTTGACATCTTTGAGAAGGGTTAAAAACAGCGCAAAGTCGACAAAAGTTATATGCCGGTGTTAAAAGAAGAGATCTTGAGTTTGATGTTCATAATTGAGTTTATTTGAAAATTTCACCCATGAAGGGTGTAATGAGATTTGGTAAGAAAGAGAAGCTTAGTCCCCGATTTGTAGGCCCATATAAAATTTTGAAACTTGTTGTTAAGGTTGCTTATGAACTTGAATTGCCTAATAAGTTGGTATCGATGCATATGGTTTTCCATGTCTCTATGTGAAAGAAATGTGTTGGAGATCCGACATCTATAGTTCCCTTAGATGGTTTGGGACTTAAAGAGAATATTTCTTAGGAAGAAGTTCCGGTTGAGATTTTAGACTACCAAGTCAAGAAGTTGAGAATCAAGGAAGTTGCTTCCGCGAAAGTATTCTTGAGGAATCATTTAGTTGAGGGTGCTACTTGGGAGGCCTAGGCCGGTAAGATGTCCCGATATCCCCATATTTTTCTTTCTACTCATATTCTAGCTTAAGGTATTGAGTTTATCATGGTTTACTCTTTTGGTGTCATGTGTTTTAGATATTCCCATGATTTCCTTAATATGCATGTTCATGAAAAGCTTAAGTTTTGAGAAAATGAGTCAACTTGATTGATCTATACATGTTTATGTGCATTTGAGTATGAATTGCATATAGACAACATGATATGATTATATGAGCATGCTTTAGCTTGGAGTTGATGTTTCCTCCTCGGATATTAGCTTGGAGTTGATGTTTCCCCCTCAGATATGTGCATTTATTAGATTGCATGCATGATGGGTTTCTAGTTTTGAGTCATTTTCCTTCGTGATATGTCTAGAATCCCATTCGAGGATGAACCTTCCCTAGGGGGAGATAATGTAACACCTCGAAATTTGGTAGGCTAAGCATAGGACTAAGTGAGAAGTCACAAGCCAAGAATTGAGCCTGGGCACCCTTCACGAAGGCTCAGACGAGCCGTGAAGGGCACCACGAGGCATGGTGTAGCCCCTGGTGGGTCACAGGTCTAGCCAAAGAAGGCTACCTTCGCGGGAGCACCTAGACGGCTCGTGGTGGGCACCACAACGTGTGGTGAAGCCTGTGATGAGGAAGGCAGTGCTTACCTTAAGGGTGACCCTCCACACGAGTCACTTGACGGCTCATGATAGCCTTGACAGCTCATGGAGTGGGTTATGAAGGAAGGGGTTGTTTGGATTAAGTTTGCCAAGACATTGGTCAAGGACCACAACAGCCACAACAGGCAGTGAAGTCCTTGATGGCTCGTGAGGGGTGGCGTGTGGGGGTTAAGTCAGTTGTATGTTTGAGGGCAGTTGGGTATTTTCCAGATTTTATTCAAACAATACTATGTCATTTGAGCCATGCCTAGGACCCCAATAAAAGTGATTTTTACCCCAAATCCAACCCATTCAAGTCGTTGTCCTAAAATTCTAAAAGAAGACCAGAGTTCTTCCTCTCCAAAATATTTCTCTCTCTAGAAACATGAAGAAGAAGAAGGGTTTAAGCTAGGGTTCAAGATCAAGTCTCCATTATCCCATAGCTTTTAGGCTTTGATAGCAAGGTATGATAGTTTTTCATCCATGGAATTCTTGCATCCATGGAGCCCCTAAGTTCTTCCAATTTAAAAGTAGAAATTCCCCAATTTGAGTTAGGGTTTTTTTCTAAGTTGTGGGTTCTCATGAATGTTCATTTAATTGATGGAATTATGATTGATTATGCATGAATTGAGAGGATTCTACGCTTTTATGGTGAAATTTCATGTACCTATGCTTAACCCATGTTTCTAAGATGCAAATGATGAAAATGGGTTTTATTCTATGAAAGGAGAATCTATGGATTTATGTGTATTATTATAGGATAAATAAGATACAATATGAATTGTTTTGCGATTAAAGCATATGTGATGATTTTTTTATAAGAATTGCTTTGAGAGTGAAGCCTATGTAATTAATTGTTGATTATAGATGTAATTGTTGTGGAAGTGATATTCCCACATGATTTCTTATGTATGAATGTGAAAGGATTTCTCACATTGACTGATTCTAGGTTGAAAGGATCCCTCACCTAAAATAAATATAAGTTAAGGGACTATGAAAATGATGAGGCTAGAGGCGATTACCCATAACCTTTAAATGAGTTGGACAAGAGGCGATTACCCACGTTAGTATATTGCAGGTTGGACAAAAGGCGACTACTCGTGATCCTAAAGTATGAAAGACAAGAGGCAACTACATGTGATCCTAAAGTAAGAAGAACAAGAGACGACTACCCATTATCCCAAAGTAAGAAAGACAAGAGGCGATTACCCATTATCTTTTATAGTAAGACAAGATGCGTCTCCCCATGACCTTAAAATAAAAGCTATGATATGTTATGATAGGTGATTAGTTTGGATTGTTGCTTGAGTTTGCCTTCCAGGATGAGTAAGACTAGAGGCGGTTACCCAAGTCTTGACTAAGGATGAATTAAGGTTACTTCAAGAAGTACTCCTTACATGTAGAGATTATCTATAATGTGCATTGATTATGCTTTATGACTTATGTTGTTTAACTCTTATGTGATGTTTAAGCATGCTATCATATTTAGTACATTCTTGTACTAACACATACTCTTTCCTACATTTCTTATCCAAATGTAAAGTCCGACATTCCCAATTCTCATCCCCGTGGATAGGATTTACAGTAGAGGAAGAGTTGAAGATTGGTGAGTCGTCATTCATCTGAGGATTTGGCCACTACTTTACTTATGCTATTTTCATTTGAGTTTTGAATATTTATGTATGAGTTACGTCCCGAGATTCTAATGTATTAGATGGTTTTCGAGATAAGTGTTTAGACTTCCGCTTTGCAATTGAAAACTTTGGTTATGTTGAAATAATGTTTTAAATCTCGTCAATTTCTAGTATCTTTATTATGAAAGCTATGTGGCTTGTATGAGGCCTCTCAAGGTCTTGTACGCCATGTTACATCTAGGGGGTACCCCTGGGTCGTGTCACTATTTGGAGGTGTAAGCAAAACTTTTATGAAAGTTTCCCAAAAATGACCTTCCAAGTCATTAGAAAAGAATTTGTATCCGCTTATTTATTTTTTTATTGATAATAAGTCACATGAGCAATCATTTTAAACTATATATAATGAGAAATATATATGATTGACATTTACAAGAAATTGCTTGTGGGAATAATATTTCTTATAAGTTATGAGATTCCTTTATGATATACATATACAAGAAAAAAAGACGTGATGGCAGTTATACATGAAATACACCTATTGAGAGGAATATTCCAAATTCTGACTGACACTTATTTTTGCCTTGGTTGTATCAAATCTCAAAGATAATTATTCATATGAGTAAAACAAGATTATTCTCTATTTGTGTTTGATTTTTTCAATCCGTTTCCTATTTTACTGATAAATCACACTTTGCATACTTGCTAATGTCAATTTTTCTTACTTTATTGGTTAGTAAATGTTGTGCATATAATATGTAAGACACCGAAGCAGTCACATATAACATTTAATATACAATTTTAACTTAAACAAAGATTGTTGTAAAACTAGAACAATAAAAAAATGAAGACACAAGAATTTAATGCATGAGGAACAATATAAGATAACTTTCTTTCTTTCAAGTGTTCACCAAATCTTTAAGTGTATACAATATGAACTCTTATGCCTCTATTTATAGTGTAACATAGAGGCATACAAAAGGTTAGTCATAAAAATGACATTAAACATGAATATAATGGAGGAGGTTATGGAGGTGAATGTTACAAGAATAATGATCATAAAGGTGGAGGTTATCTTCATAATGGAGGGAAGTAATGTAGTAACTTCTTAGTGTAGTGGACATCCACAATATATTATTTTATAACACTCCCCCTTGGATGTCCATAAATAATATGCCTCGTTAAAACCTTACGAGGAAATAACACTGTGAGAAAAAATACTAGTGAAGGAATAGTAGTACACATATCTTTAAATATGCTTTGAATGTTGCATTGCTAAAAACATTACCAGGAAAATCCAATTGGGATAAAACCATAGTTAAGGAAAAGAGTACAATGCGTATATTTTTCCCCTTGATAGAAACATTACTCGATATTTCAAAACGAGGCATTCCAATAATAGATCACAACTTGTCAAATATTGATGTTGGCAATCCTTAGTGAATAAGTTTACAAGATTATCACTTGAATGGGTCTTTGAATGTCTATCTCACTATTTTGATGAAGATCGTGTGTGAAAAAGACTTTTGGTGAAAAATGCTTTGTCCGATCTCCTTTGATTGTATCCCCTTCAATTGAACTATATATTATTTTCGTATATGGTGGCTAAACTATACTCTCTTTTTTTAAAAAAAAACACATATTTTATGAATATGATAGATCATGATTCCTACCAAACACACTCCATATGTAAATAAATAGTCCATTTGCGATCCAGCTTTATACAAATAAAATAAATATTTTGTATCTACATAATCAAATCATTTCTGACTCAGAGATTGATGATTTCAATATTATTGAAGCTCGTCTTTTCTTCTCAACAGAAATCACACATGTTCTATGTGTTGAGTCACTTGTTTTGTTAGTTCTTGTCATAACGTTAATGATAATATGACAATAATTTCACATAACTTCCGTTATGTATATCAAATAATTAATCTTCTAGAATTTGTATAATGAGCAATCTGTAACTGCACCAATTGCACTAATACATGGCATTTTAAATCATTTTCTTGAGATAAAAAAGATTCTTTCTCTGTGTTAAGCAGTCTCAAAATCATTGGGTACTCAATGAAATTGTTTTAAGACCTTTTAAATCCTTCAAGGATTTTCATATAACCTTCATCGTCTAGTTTGACATAATAATCATTCATTATACATATTCAAGTATTTAATCTATTGCCACACTGAAACAAGTCTCATTGCATCAACCACTGGAAAATATATCTCCATTTAATAATGTCAGGAATCTTGAAAAAATCTTTTATACCCAAAGGCACAAAACGCAATTTATATCTTACGATTATATTTTCGCACAATGATTCATTTTTACCACACTGACATTATATTTTGATCTACGAACTATAAGATCAAAAACATCACTTTTCTAAGTGAACAAAATATACTTGGATAGTGCATTTTATTTGGTCAATCATTTATCTCTCCATACTATATGACAAATTCGAATTTAAGATCATCGTAACCATTTATAAAATTGAGTGCTACTTCATATCAAAGATACCATTGACGGTCATTTTGATGTCGATTCCAATATGACATAACTTATTGAGATCTCTTTTTTTCATCATTTTCAGGCACCTGCACCTTTCCCAAGGTTTTATGAAATGTTATGTCATGATTCTCTTTTAAAGAACTTGACTCATTATGATGATCATTTTGATAATTTGCTCCTCTCCTTACTCAAGGAGTTTTACATTTGGAATCGCTTAGTCTATCATGTTTTTAACGTACCATAGACTTTGTCCTTCAAGGACCATATATTAGAGAAGTTGTAGGTTAATGAAAATATTGGGTCAGCAAATACAGCTGGCAAATTATTTGCAATATTTGCAAATGAATTATCTCTTGAACTTCAAGGTCATATTTTTTTTAACGAGGATCTAGATAATTTACCCCATACATAATTTTCAGCTGCTAATCATATCTCCCCCTAATGTTAGAAAATCTAACATTTACCCCCAACCTCACTTGAGGATCCATTTTTGTGTGTGATGGAGCAATAAAATCATATGTGCAGACATCAACATTTTAGAAGAAAATTATTTGGTTTCTGAATTGTTATGGGAGAACCTTGTTGGCTTGATGCGTACACGTTAAATAAACTCATCTCATACCAAATTTAATTTGGGAGATATGTTCTTATAAAAAATGGTCTATCTATATTTGGAGACATACAATTTCTGCTAAACCAACCAACATAATTAACATAATTTTATAGTTTCGAACTGCGCTCTTAGTTTAAAAATTAGAGAAAACAACCTTACAAAAACCAATTCATAAGTTGATACAAATGCACATGTAACCATACCATAGATGCATCTATTAAATCATAATAGTAAGCGGTCCATGTGGCAGGTAAATGAGCCCATATTTATGTCACGTCCCGAGCCTACACCATGAGTGGGATTGCCACTCGAGAACCATTGTTGGCCCTAATAGAACCCTTAGCCTGGCTAACTACTCAGCAAAAGACTTAAACACAAGGAAATAGTCTCAAACGATGAACTAATGAAATAACTTAGAATGTCTTAAACGAAGCACTCAACTAGCCAAGATGGAAACTCAAGTCTCAAAACATAAGCCAATAACAAAGTAGTGACAAGGGAACTAACTAAATGTCTATCAATGAAACCTCTAAAACTGGGAGGGATGTCGGGACAAGACCCTTGATCATCCTAACAACTGAAAACTACTAAAACAATGTAAATCGGGATCCTCCGAAAAGCAAGGAAGCCCACCACAAGACTCTGAATGCTCAAATGGATCAACGAAGCGCTAGATGTTGAATCTGGTTACCTATATCTGCATCATTGCGACGATGCAGGCCAAAGGCATCAGTACATTAAATGTACGAGCATGCGAGGGGAAATCTACAACAAGACATAAGCCTAAAAGGAAATAAAAGAACAAACCTGGTCTCAACTCAACTCAATTGGACTGCATTCATTTCAATATAAACCAGTATAAATAAGTGCAATATAGAGAAAAGCTTGTTAAAACATGGGTATCAACTCTGTGTATTTAAAAATACAATAGTAACTTTGTATGTATGCAAGGATATAAAGTAAACTCTAAATGATATAAAAATACAATTAAATCTGTGTGCATAAGAATACAAAATACTTTTGTGGGAGTTTCTCTAACCGACAACCATCACTTAAGAGTTATTGTAATGATACAACATTTTTTCCTCATGCTGTTAGGGCCATCCTATACCTTGCCGAGGATATAGAACCTGACTAATAACTTGATCCACTAGTATATGCTAAAAAGCACTGAGGAATCATCTAAAAAGTAAGACCCTTTTCTACCCATGGTGGCTACATGGTTTATTGGGGCTATGAGTTGTCTGAACTCTCCCCAATATTGGTTCTCAATACTACTCCCAAAATATACTAGCTCATATGTTTAAAAACATAACTATGTGGTTTGAGATAATTACTCAAAAACTAGCCCGAAGGCTCTCTTGGAAATCAATGTTTCCTCTCTTGCTTAATTATAAAAGCATTTACTCTTTACTGAAAACTAGCTCAAAGGCTCTTTTGGGAATCTCAGCTTCATTTCTTGTTCAAATGTGAAAACATTTTAATCTTTGGGAATACATAGTCGTGATATACTCTTTTGAAGAAATGAACTTCAATCTTTACTCTTTACGCAACTCAAAACTCAGGTCTTAAAACAAAATCAAAACATTTGTAAAAGACTTCTCTTGACTTGGCTCTTACCTTTCCTTGAATATGAATTTATGGATTCAAGGATTATGATTTGTGATAGGAAAGATCTCATGATGTTTAGGAGTGTTTTTAGATAGTTAAACATGAGAAACGATCAATAAATTACTGTTTGGAAGCAAGTCCGCGACACGAAGATGCATTTTAATATTTGTTTATGAAATAAATTTTGAGGCAGAAGGATCTGTGACCACTACACAATGAGGAGAAAAATTTTCCAATCCTGAGGAACAAGTTCGCGTCTTCTTCGTTTTCTAACACCCAGTAGCCTAAATTTAGTTCTTTTTCTCAAATTATCTTTAAATTCAGATACCCATCATATTCATACAAGAATCGAATAAAACACAACTCCAAAATTGACCTTAAACTCTCAAGAACTCCTCAATGTCATCCCAAATTCAAGAATGAAAGCAATTCAAGAACACACCTAAAGAACATCAAAGTCTCAATCTTTTAGGAAGAAAATCATACTGAAATAAATATGTTTGGTGCGTGGGTGAACGAACCCAACGCTATGTGAACTCACATACCTCGTAGGATTGAGTCATTGGCGAAATCCACAACCAAAATGGCAAGAACTTGACGAACCATGAACTTTTCTTCTCCTTTCCTCCTCTTTTCTTTTCTCTCATAGCCCTAACGTATTTTCAATTGCGTAAACTGAACTAACTCAGTTTAGACCCCAAATAATTTACTAAAAATAGATTTAATTAATTGGGTAATGAAAAGACCAAAATAACCCTTTAAAATCCAGTTTTGACTTTCCTTATCTAGACAGCCCGACTTCAAATAAGAATACTTCCCTCATACGAACTCGAAACTGATCAAACTCGGTGGCGTTAGAAAGATAATTCAAAGATATTTCCTGCAGTACATTGTAGAAAACCTAAATCATTCTGAGCTGGGAGTTATGATCGTTTTAAGTTGACAAAATATCCATACTTCACATAACTTAACCAATTTTCCCGATTTTCCATTCTTTCCAATTAATGACTCTTTCTAATTCTAGCTCTTTTACTTGGTGAGATGTTACAATATCTCCCCCGTGGGAACATTAATCTTCTAATGACATTACTCTTAACAAGCCAAGGGCGTAACATCAAATATTTAGTTGAAACACTCAACAATCAAATCTAACACATTAAGCATATCAATTAAAGAGTACTAATAAGAGAATTAGTACCTTCGTCTAGAATTTTTTCGGGTTCAAAGAGATGTGGATATATCTTCTTCATATTATCCTTAGCTTCCCAAGTAGCTTCCCCAACAAATTGATTTCTCCAAAGAACTTTGATTGATGTTACTTCCTTGGTCCTCAGCTTGAGAACCTGACGGGCTAGAATTTGAACAGGATCTCCTCATAAGACAAATTGTCCTTAATACTAATATCTTCAGTTTGTATGATAGGTGAAGGGTCTCCCATGCATTTCTTCAACATGGAACCATGAAATATCGGATGAACCACTGCTAACTCTTGGGGCAGCTCGAACTCATAAGCTACATTACCAATCCTTTTGGATATCCTGTAAGGGCCAATATATCGGGGACTAAGTTTCCCCTTCTTACTACATATCATAACAACCTTCATGGCTGAAACTTTCACGTATACCAATCATCTACTTCAAACTCTAATTCCCTTCTCCTGACATCAGTGTAGGATTTCTGACGACTCTACGCTGTTTTCAACCCTTCTTGAATCATCTTCACTTTCTCCATAGCTTGATGAACTAAGTCATGTCCTATCAACCCAACTTCACCAACTTCAAGTCATCTAATATGAGACCTGCATCTTCTCCCATGAAGAGCTTCATAAGGAGCCATATGCAACATTGATAACTATTGTTGTAAGAGAACTCAATGAGAGGTAGGTGATCATCCAAATTCCCCTTGAAATCAATCACATAGGCCCTCAACATATCTTCTAAAGTCTGAATAGTGCACCCAGCCTGACCATACGTCCGAGGAGGAAAAGGAGTACTTAAGTTCACCTTTGAACCCAAGCCTTTCCGAAAATATTTCTAGAACTATGCAGTAAATTGTGCACCTCTATCTGATATAATTGATACCGGAACCCCATGGAGTTTGACTACCTCTTTAATGTACAACTTGGCATAGTCTTCTGCTGAATGGGTAGTCTTTACTGGCAAAAAGTGGGTTGATTTTTTCATCCTATCAACAATCACCTAAATAGAATCATGCTACCTACGAGACCTTGTCAACCTAGTAATGAAGTCCATATTGATTATTTCCCACTTCCATTCCAAATGTTTTACATTCTGAGCCATACCACCGAACCTTTGGTGCTCTACTTTAACTTGTTGGCAATTCAGACACTTAGCAACAAACTCTGCAATGCCTTTCTTCATATTACTCCACCAATATACTACTCTCAAGTCACGATACATTTTTGTGGAACTCGGATGGATAGAATATCTGGATCTATGAGGTTCCTCCATGATCCTCTCTTGGAGTTCATTCACCCTTGGTACACACAATCTACCTTGATACCTCAATACACCATCTCCCCTTTGTTCAAGAGCCATTACTTTTTGCTTATGAACATTTGCCTTCAATTCAAGCAAAGTAGGATCTTGGTATTGCTTCTTTTTTACTTCTACCACTAATGATGATTCGGCCCCATTCATCACCATTAACTACTTCTCCTTTTGTTGAATCCATTAGTCGAACTCCCAAGCGTGCAAGTCTTTGCACATCTTTATCTAGCTCTTTCTTATCTTTCTCAAAATGGGCGGTACTACCCATAGACAACATGCTCAAGGCATTAGCAACAATATTAACCTTATCTGGGTGATATAGAATACTCATGTCATAATCCTTGAGTAACTCTAACCACCTTATTTGTCTGAGATTAAGCTCTTTCTTACTAAACACATACTGAAGACTCTTGTGATCGGTGAACACATCCACATGAACATCATACAAATAATAATGCCATATTTTCAAAGCAAATACTATGGAAGTCAACTCTAAGTCATGGGTTGGGTAGTTCCTCTCATGAACTCTAAACTGTCTGGAGGCATAAGCTATAACTTTGCCATTGTGCATTAACACACAACCCAAACCAACTTTAGACATTTCACAATATACTACAAAGCCTTGTGTACCTTCTGGTAAGGTCAATATTGGGGCAGTAGTCAACCTCTTTTTTAATACGTGAAAGCTTTTCTCACAAGCTTCAGACCATTAAAACTTCACTGTTTTCTGAGTGAACTTGGTCAAAGGGGATAAAATAGATAAGAACCCCTCTACAAACCATCTATAATGGCCAGCCAAACCCAATAAGCTCTTAATATCAGTTGGAGATGTGCGTCTAGGCCAATTCTGCACTGCCTCTTTTTTCTGAGTGTCAACTTTAATTCCATCACCGGAAACAATGTGACCTAAGAATGCCACAAATTTAAGCCAAAACTCACACTTGGATAACTTGGGATACAACTTTCTATCCTTAAGAGTTTGGAGAACTATTGTGAGATGGCTAGCATGATCTTTCTCATTCCTCGAATAGATTAGTATGTCATCAATCAATACGATAATGAACATATCTAAATAAGGCTTGAAAACTCTATTCATAAGGTCCATGAACGCTGCAGGAGCATTAGCTAAACCGAACGACATGACTAGAAACTCATAATGACCATAATGGGTTCTGAAAGTTGTCTTTGGAATATCACATTCCCTTACTCTTAATTGATGGTAGCAAGATATGAGGTTTATCTTAGAGAAACAAGTGGAACCCTGAATTTGATCTAAAAGATCATCAACTCTCGAAAGAGGATAATTATTCTTAACGGTAACCTTATTCAACTGGTGGTAATCTATACACATCCTAAGGGAACCATCATTATTCCTTACAAACAAGACCGGAGCGCCCCAAGGAGAGATACTTGGTCGAATGAAACCTTTCGCTAGGAAATCTTTCAAATGCTTATTTAACTCTTTCAACTCTACTGGTGCCATTTTGTATGGAGGAATAGATATAGGACGAGTATCAGGAAGAATATATATACCAAAGTCTATTTCTCTCTCAGGATGGACTCCGGGAAGATCATTAGGAAAGACTTCTAGAAACTCTTTTACTACTGGAAGTGACTGAATATGATGTATCTCAACACTAGAGTCATTAACTCGGACTAAGTGATAGACACACCCCTTGGAAACTAGCTTTCTTGCCTTAAGGTACAAAATAAAATGAACTTTAGGCACTGCTGAACTACTCTACCACTCTATACTGGCTTATTAGGAAACTGGAACTTGACAACTCAAGTTCTACAATCCACTGAAGCACAACAGGCATGAAGCCCGTCCATTCCTAGAATGACATCAAAATCTACCATGACTAATTCAACTAAATCAGCCATGGTGCTATTGTGATTGACAGAAACGGGACAAACTTGATATACTCTCTCTGCTAGAATAGACTCACCAACAAATGTATAAACACTAAAGGGCTCACTAAGTATCTCAGTAAGAATATCAAACTTCATCGCAAATTGAGGATTTACAAATGATAAACTCGCTCCTGGATTTAGCAAAGCATAAACATCAAAGTTAAAGACTTGGATCATACCATTGACAACATCTGGTGAATTCTCGTGATCTTGGCGACTGCTGATAGCATAAAGACGGTTTCCTACTCCACTTTCCCCTGAAGTAGCTCCTCTAGATGCAGCTCTATCAGGTGGAGTAACCAAAGAAAACTGGGCTCTATTACCCGTATTACCATTACCCGGCTTTTTCTTTAGGCACTCTCGCATAAAATGACCATTCTGGCCACACTTGAAGCAACTACTAGAGCCATCACGACACATCCCTGAGTGGTTCCTACAACACTTAGCACATTCAGGAGGCTTACTACCCGCTTATGACATACTACCCTGAGAATAGGCAGGTTTAGCTCTGTAATTCTTACTATTGTACTCACTTTTGCTCTTTGGTGCAGATTCACTAGTAGAGGATGGACCAGGACCCTTTTGTTTCTTTTGAAAAGATGACCGGTTGGCATTACTCTTCTGCTGTCCGGTCTCATTCCCTGTCTTAGCTCTCTTATTTCAAAACTCCTCTTTGTCTTTCATCTTTCCTTCCTCAACCTGTTGGGCATGGATCATTATCCTTGCTATGTCCATATCCCCTATCAACACAGCTACCTTGCCTTCCTTGCTTGACAAGCGATACAACCCAGTAACGAATAAACTTATCCTGCTCCTCATGTCAGGAACCATCTCCAAAGCATAGCGGGAAAGTTTTGTGAACTTCAGACTGTACTCAGGAATGCTCAAAGAATGTTGTTTAAGAGAGAGGAAATCTCGTACCTTAGCCTCTCTCAATTCTCGGGGAAAGAAATGCCAAAAGAAGGCCTCCTCAAACACAGGCCCAACTCACAATCGATTACGCACAAGCATGAGTTAGAAAGAAACTGTATAGAGATGAAATCTATCGTAGGAAATGAGTATGAAAGAAGTTAGATAGTTTCTAAATGTTGTAGACTTCTAATTATAGATGTGGCGCACTTCACACCGATAACTAGGACTCTACAGACATGGCTTCATAGACTCTCTAGGACTCTTGAACTCTGTGCTTTGATACCAAGTTTGTCATACCCCGAGCCTACATCCTGGGGGGACTAGCACTCGAGAACCATTGTTGGACCCAAGTCAACCCTTGGCCTGGCTAACTACTTAGCAGAAGACTTAAACACAAGGAAATAGTCTCAAATGATGATCTCATGAAATAACTTAGAATCTCTTCAAAGAAGCATTAACTAGCCAAGATGGCAACTCAAGTTTCAAAACATAAGTCAATAACAAAGAAATGACAAGTGAGCTAAATAACTGTCTATCTATGAAGCCTCTAAAACTATGAGGGATGTCGGGACAAGACCCCTGATCATCCTAACAACTGAAATTACTAAAGAAATGTAAATAGGGATCCTCCGGAAAGAAATGAGGTTCACCACACGACTCTGAATGCTCAACTTAATCAACGAAGCGCTAGATGCTAATCCTGGTTAACTGTATCTGCATCTTGACAATGATTCAGGCCAAATGGCGTCACTTATTTAATGTACGAACATGCAGGGGGAAATCTAAAATAAGACATAAGCTTGAGAGGAACTAAAAGAACAAACCTGGTCTCAACTCAACTCAACTGGACTTCACTCATTTCAATATAAACCAGTATAAATAAGTGCAATATAGAGAAAAGCTTGTTAAAACATAGGTATCATCACTGTGTATTTAGAAACACAATAGTAAATGTGTATGTATGCAAGGATACAATGTAAACTATGAATGTATATAAAAATACAATTAAATCTGTGTATATAAGAATACAAAATACTCTTGTGGGAGTTTCTTTAACCTACAACCATCACTAAAGAGCTATTGTGATGATATAGCATTTTGCCTCACGCTTCCAAGCTCGTCCTATACCTTGCTGAGGCTATAGAACCTGACTACAAAGTTGATCCACTAGCCTATGCTAAAAAGCACTAGGGAATCAACTATAAAGTATGACCCTTTTCTACCCACGTGGCTACATAGTTTATGGGGGCTAGGAGTTGTCTGAACTCTCTCCATATCGGTGCTCAATACTACTCCCAAAATATACTAGCTCATATGTTTAAAAACATAACTCTATGGTTTGAGATCATTACTCAAAAACTTGCCTGAAGGCTCTTTTGGAAATCAGTGTTTTCTCTCTTGCTTAATTGTGAAAGCATTTACTCTTTACTGAAAACTAGCACAAAGGCTCTTTTGGAAATCTCAGTTTCCTTTATTTTTTAAATGTGAAAACATTTTAATGTTTGGGAATAAATAGTCCCGATACACTCTTTTGAAGAAATTAACTTCAATCTTTACTCATTACTCAACTCAAAACTCTGGTCTTAAAACAAAGTTAAAACATTTGTAAAAGACTTTTGGAAGACTCTATGAACTTCTCTTCACTTGGCTCTTAAGTTTCTTTGAATTTGAATTTGTGGATTCAAGGATAGTGATTTGTGATAGGAAAGATCTTATGATGTTTAGGAGTGTTTTTAGATAGTTAAACATGAGAAACGATCAAGAAATAACTGTCTCGAAGCAAGTCTGTGAAGCGGAGATGAATTTTAATAGTTGTTCACGAAATAAATTTTGAGTGAGTCCCTGACCACTCCGCGACACGGAGAGAAAATTTTTCCAATCGTACAGAATAGGTCCGCGACGCGGACCTTATACCCAGATTTGCCCGACCTGTTCCTTCTTCGTTCTCTAACCTCAATTCGTCTAAATTTGGTTGTTTTTCTCAAATTTTCTTTAGATTCAGATACCCAACTTATGTACACAAGAATATAATAAAAATCAACTCTAAAATCGATCTTAAACTCTCAAGAACTTCTCAATCTCATCCCAAATTCAAGAACGAAAGCAATTCAAGAACACAACTCAAGAACATCAAAGTCTCAATCTTTTAGGACGAAAATCATACTGAAATAAACATGCTTAGACTGTGGGTGAACGAACCCAATGCTATGTGAACTCACATACCTCGTAGGATTGAATCCTTGGAGAAATCCACAACCAAAATCGCAAGAACTTGATGAACCTTGAATTTTTCTTCTCCTTTCCTCCTATTTTCTCTTCACTCAAAGCCATAGCGTAATTCTCAATTGTGTAAATAGAACTAACTCAGTTTAGACCCCAAATAATTGACTAAAAATGGATTTAATTAATTGGTTAATGAAAAGACCAAAATACCCCTTTAAAATTTGGTTTTGACTTTCCTTGTCTAGACAGCCGGACTTTAAATAGACATCTCCCTCATACAAACTCGAAACTGATCAAACTCGGTGGCATTGGAAAGATAATTGAAAGATATTTCCTACGATATCTTGTAGCACACCTAAATCATCTTTATCTGGGAGTTATGGTTGTCTGAAGTTGACCAACAACCAATACTTAACATAACTTAACCAATTTTTCAGATTTTTCATTCTTTCCAAAAATGACTCTTTCTAATTCTAGCTCTTTCACTTAGCAAGATGTTACAATTCACCTTTTCATAGTTTCCAAATAATTTTAGGGAACACAATCTAACCAAAGTTGGCAGAATGCTTATTTTATCATGAGAACAAGCAACACAAGAGAATTCTTGTAGATTTTTTTTATTTCTTCAATATATAGTCACGTGAATTCTCAAATTGTTTTGCATCAAATTTGAAACGGAATGACCAACCGGTTATGCCAACTGATATTTATTCTAGTAAACTTTCAGTTTACTTTTGCATGTGATTTCATTGTCATGCCCATATTTATATACAACAAACAAGAGGGAAAAGTCGGTAATCTCATACGTAAATATTTATAACCCACTTCGGTTGTAGCAATTTGAAGATATTAAATCTTCCCATAATTTATAGTTTCAATATAATTAAAAAAATCAATTCGTCCAAAACATCAAAGTTTCTTTTGAGACTTATTACAACCGAATATTATGAACAATTTCATTCCTCTGGATGGTAACAAGTTAGCCCTTCCGAAATTCTCAAATAAGTTTGTGTACTGCCACAAATTTTATAACACCATTCTTATGGCGACCATCTCCTTCAAGGAGAAAATTAGTATTATTGTCATGGTTAAAATTATTGCATGCAAGACTTATTTCTTGATAAATTTGTGTTGTTACACAACAACATTTATTTTGATCATGACCACAACCTTTATAGAAAAGATTTATTTATTTCTTTTGTCCTCCAATAGTTCATAATAACACATACCACAATATTTTGGATGTACTTAAAATGTATGACCAAATAATCATTTATGTCAAAATATTTCTTTTCAATCTCTCAAACCTCTCGTATAGGTGACATATGACATTTATCGAACTATAAATGACCATATATTTATCCATACTAACAGAAGTCATATTCTCTTCAAGAAATGACTATAATAATTTATACATTCTCCATAAGTTATTATTAGTCATACTTTGACATTATCAAATTTATTTGACCCACCTCAACATCACTTTAAAAGTACTAAATGCACTATCACGTTGTATTTCTTTATTTGGATGGACGATTTACAAAACTTTCAAGTTGGGTTGCACCAACCCAATGTACCCAACAACCTTTCATACCACTTTGATGGCAAAAAATTACCTTCATATTTGAAGGACTATCTTAAGAACCCATAATGTTCTTCCTTTTAATTACCACAATTGAACATTAACATTTTACCACACTCATATTCATACATTTAACTGCTAGTCATTTTTAGTCACATTATGTCCTGCTACAAAATTTACATAAGCGAATGGAGCAAATCAATTGGACAAATTTTTTGCTCACTCATTATTACATCTTCATTATATTATGTCGAGACTTGAACCCAACATCTTAATCATAAGAAGGCATTTTAGGTCATTATTTATTGCAGTCCAACCCAGCCATTTATTATCATGATGCAGAAGGACTCTCACCCGATGTATTACCCTCTTGGTAGGATAGGACTTGAATCCTTCGTCTTACCCTCAATCAATGACATAATAAGCCAAATATAATAAGAATCACCATTGAGCCTTAAAAAAATATTTCCACTTTCTGATTAACATGCACAAATAAATATAGAACAAAAGAAACACAATAAAAATATTCTCAACAAAGTATGTACTAATATCTTAAACTTGTCAAAACAAAGAGTTACATATAACATTACATTATATTATGTTTGGTGAACAATAATTAAGCTAGTGAATTAACGTTATAAATCACTAAATCAATTAACACACTAAGAAAATAATAATTTCAATTACACTAAAATTAAACTGCTCACTACCACCACCCTTTTTTCAATTTCCAAGTGAACCCAAAATATTTGACACACAAAAATAAATAAATTAAAAGCCTCCGTAATAACCAAAACAGTGAGCATAATCATAAATAAAATATAAAATATGCTTCACATACAAAAGAAAGTATATATAGTCATAGTTGAAAAAAATGTATTGTACCTATAATATCAATCATTCACCTTGGTCACAGCTAAAATATAAATATACTCCACAATAATTTACCTTGTTCCCGAGAGAAAAATAAACACTATTAATTAACCTTCTTTTATTTACTTTCCTTCAATCCTGCAATGGTAAAACATTTGTGCTGATAACAAGTTGTAAAAATTAAGAACAAAAGAACAATATAAATATGAAGACAAGAAGAATATAAGACAAGAGGAACAATATAAGATAACTTTCTTTCAAGTGTTCACCAAATCTTCAATTCTATACAATATGAACCCTTATGCCTCTATTTATAGTGTAACATAGAGGCATATAAAAGCTTAGTCATAAACACGACATTAAACATGAACGTAATGGAGGAGGTTATGGAGTTGAAAGGTTACAAGAATAATGATTATAAAGATGGAGGTTATCTTCATAATGGATGGAAGAAATGTAGTAACTTCTTAGTGTAGTCGACATCCACAGTATATTATTTTTCTAACAAAGATATAATAAACAATAATTATATCACAAAGCTACTCAAAAGATCTTTTCTAAGAGATTTTATCATTAATTTTGTCAAGCAACAGATAGAGTTTTAGCAACGAATTTGTTACATAATTTCATGATTTCCATCTTTAAATACATACAACTAATATGTCCAAACACACAAATTTATGAACGTTAAACATGAGTCACCCAAATGCCATTTTCATACTTTTTTTTATCTCTTTAGTTATATATAATAATTAAGTTCATGGCTGATCAATGTATATATTAATCGGTCTTTGATAATCTCGTCATTGATTTATCAGCATTGCTTATAGTGCACTTGTTTACTCCCTCCGTTGACTTTTATTTTTCATGTTGCACTTTTTGAAAATAAATTTAACTAATTTTTAAAGTAAAATTAGATTACATTTATTTGATATTTAAAACAAAAAATTTAGATATTCAAAAACTATATGAAAAGTACTATAAACTGCAGTTTTTTTGCATACCAATATGATGAAAAAATATATTGTACAATGTTAGTCAAGATTTTTATAGTTTGACTCTAAACAAGGAAACTATGACAAATAGAATTGGATGGAGGTAGTAGTATTTTATTCACAATATTTCAGTACCTTCTTTCCAAAGGATAAGTTTAGCATCTGCACATAGAATTAGTTATTAAAGGCAATTATGTTTTTCCACTTACCTCTTCGTGCAGAGTTTATTTATAAGATAATAATTTGAAAATTACAGATATCATAAATTTGTAAGTAATTTTAGCACTTTAAAATAATTTTTAACAAACGAAAAAGTAGGCTACGCAACAAAGAATAAAAACACCTTAATAAGTTTATCATATTTTACTGGGAAAAGGTTCTGAAATGTATCCGAACTTTGACCGAAATTGCAGTAACGATACCAAACTTTAGAAATGACTTTTTACCCCTCTACACTATTTAATAGTGTATTTTAAATATATATACATATATGCCCACGTGGACATCATAAATATTGCATAATTATAAATAATAACGTGTTCACATGGGTACATATATACCTTTTAAATACACTATTAAATAGTGCAGGGGGGTAAAACGTCCTCCATAAAGTTTGGTATCGTAACATCAATTTCGGCCAAAGTTGAAGTATGTTTCAGACCCTTTTCCCTATTTTAATTTGAGATAATGTATACATACTTAACTTATACTTACTACCATAAAAGCATGAACTCCCTAACTTGAATGTTAAATTACTATAGTACCCCAAAAACACCCAATTTAGTATATATATATAAATTTATTAATTTATTTATTTCTTCTATATTATATTAAAGGATGAAACTTTTTTCACATTGATGGGTAGTAACTTTTTTTATGGTTGTGATTTTTTCGATGCTTTATGACATTTCCAAAAAGTTGTGATTTTTCTTAAGGGTTGTGATTATATTATTGTAACGCCGTATTCCCATCGTAAAAAAAAATTCAACGTGAAAAAATTTTAGGCCAGAAAACTTTTTGGTAGTTACTTAGAATTTCCGAGTCTAGTCCAAATTTGGACAAAATCGGAGTCAGTAAGGTCTAGGAAAATCTGGTAACAATTAAGCGATCTAATTATGATTTTGATCACATGACTAGATAGCTAAGACGTTAAGGAATCCGTGTGACTTTGCGAAATTGAATTCGGGCGAGTAGAACTTTCGTAATTGATCTTAGCGTGAACGGGTAGTTTCTGAGTGTATAGATTGAAGATGTGTTGTGAAATGGAGGTTTGAAATTCTTAATTAGACTCACTGTTTCCGTGAAAGCCGCTGTGGCGGGATAATTTCTGCCAGGGCAGGCCGTTGTAGCAGGATTGGGCTCGCCATGGCGGGATGCATTAACGTTTCAAGCACACCTCATCCAATTCTGGGTGTCAACCATCGTAAATCAGTATAAAACCCAACAAATGAGTTGGGGTCGAATCCCACAGGGAGCGGTACCTGTTTTAAATTCAGATAGGAAGTGAAAATGTGGTATAATCTTCCATAGGAATACAAATTATGAAAAAAGACATTAATCAAGTAAAAGGGGTGACACGAATGTCGGATGAGGGTTGTTGGTTTTGATTATCAACTACACACAGTCACAAATTCTTCGAAATAACACTAGGGAGAGGGATTCTCAGGATGTTATCGATTATAGGAAAATTACAATATATGTGTAATTGAAACTACTACTAAATAGCTAAAAATCAGTGAGTAGGCTAGACTATAAGGAAGACAACTTTCTCTCGAACAACTACCCCAAATCAGGTGATTTCTTTCGAACATCAACAAGCATGACAATGAAGAACAACCCACACCTTAATTCATCCACTCTTTTGAGCTAGATGGGTAGGATTGGGTTTAGGATTTACTCTCTCGAGTTAAACCCAGCTCAACCAAATACCCACAAATCATTAATCAATAATCTTAGTTCTAAAACCACTCTCTCGAGCAAGCCAAGAACACAAAGATAGAAATGTATTACACCTACAATTCATAAATTAAACCACGATTAATTAACAATATCCATAAACTCATTGAACCCATAATCACATTATCACACCCCAAGAATTGGGGTTTTAGCCAAACATCATAAAAAGGTAGAAACAATTACTGAATTGATTATCCATCAACTGAGTAAGAGTGATTTAGTCCATTACAATGC